>NC_051332.1:9237860-9329526 GCF_015220235.1 Choloepus didactylus
TCAATTTTTAGAAACTTTTCATTACTCCAGACAAGAAATAAAGTGAAAGATGAAAAAAGAAAAAAAGAAAAGGAAACTCGAATCCTCCCCAATCCCTAACCAACCACCCTCAATTGTTGACTTGTAGTGTTGGTATAGTACATTTGCTACTGTTTATGAAAAAAATGTTGAAATAATACTAACTTTAGTATATAGTTTACAATAGGTATATATTTCTTCTCTATATGCCCCTCTATTATTAACTTCTAATTGCATTGTCAAACATTTGTTCTGGTTCATGGAAGCTATTTCTAGTATTTGTACAGATGATCATGGACATTGTCCACCATAGGATTCAGTTTTACACATTCCCATCTTTTGACCTCCAACTTTCCTTCTGGTGACATATATGACTCTGAGCTTCCCCTTTCCTCCTAATTCACACACCATTCGACACTGTTAGCTATTCTCACATCTTGCTACTGACACGTTTGTTCATTTCCAAACATTTAAGTTCATCCTAGTTGAACATTCTGCTCATACTAAGCAAACACTCCCCATTCTTAAGCCTCATCCTATATCTTGGTACCTTATATTTCATGTCTATGAGTTTACATATTATAATTAGTTCCTATCAGTGAGACCTTGCAATAATTGTCTTTATGTGTCTGGCTTATTTCACTCAGTATATTGCCCTCAAGATATTGTCATCAACCCATTTTTTTATATGGTTTTGTTCACTCACCGTATATTCCATCCTAAGTAAATAATCAATGGTTCTCTGTATGGTCATATATTTATGTGTTCACCACCTTCACTACTATCTATATAAGGGCATCTCCATTTCCTCCACAAGACAGGAGGGAGAGTCAAAGAAGGTGGAGAGGCAAAAGAAAGAGGAATAAAAATGACAGCTAGGAAGTAGCAAAAGTAAAAATGGTCTTAAATCAAAGTAGAGTAAAGAATCAGACAATACCACCAATGTCAAGTGTCTAACATGCCTTCCCTATCCCCTCCTCTTATCTGCATTTACCTTGGTATATCACCTTTGTTACATTAAAGGAAGCATAATAATATGATTCTATTAGTTACAGTCTATAGTTTATGTTGATTGCATCCCTCCCCCAATGTCTCCCCATTTTTAACACCTTGCAAGGTTGATATTTGCTTGTTCTCCCTCATAAAAGAACATATTTGTACATTTTATCACAATTGTTGAACACTCTAGATTTCATCAGGTTACACAGTCCCAGTATTTATCTTTCCTCCTTTCTTCTGGTGTCTCACATGCTCCAAACCTTGCTCTCTCAACCGTATTCATAGTTATTTTTGTTTAGTGTGCTCACATTGTTGTGGTACCATCTCCCAAAATTGTGTTCCAAAGCATGCACTCCTGTCTTCTATCACCCTGTAGTGCTCCCTTTAGTATTTCCTGTAGGGTGGGTGTCTTGTTCACAAAGACTCTCATTGTCTGTTTGTTAGAAAATATTTTGAGCTCTCCCTCATATTTGAAGGGCAGCTTTACTGGATATAGGATTCTTGGTTGGTGGTTTTTCTCTTTCAGTATCTTAAATATATCACACTACTTCCTTCTTGCCTCCATGGTTTCTGCTGAGAGATCTGCACATAGTATTATTAAGCTTCCTTTGTATGTAATGGATCACTTTTCTCTTGCTGCTTTCAGGATTCTCTCTTTGTCTTTGACATTTGATAGTCTGATTATTAAGTGTCTTGGCATAGGCCTATTCATATCTCTTCTGTTTGGAGTACACGGTGCTTCTTGGAACTGTAATTTTATGTCTTTCATAAGAGATGGGAAATTTTCATTAATATTTCCTGTATTATTGCTTCTGCCCCTTTTCTCTTCTCTTCTCCTTCTGGGACACCAATGATACGTACATTAATGTACTTTGTTTCATCCTTAAGCTCCCAGAGATGTTGCTCATATTTTTTCATTCTTTTCTCCATCTGCTCCTTTGCATGTAGGCTTTCAGGTGTTTTGTTGTGCAGTTCCTGAGTGTTTTCTTCTGCCTCTTGAGTTCTGCAGTTGTATGTTTCCATTGCATCTTTCATCTCTTGTGTTGTGCCTTTCATTTCCATAGATGGTACTCATTGTTTTTTTGAACTTTTGATTTCTGCCTTATGTATGCCCAGTGTTTTCTTTACAACCTCTATCTCTTTTGCAATATCTTCTCTAAACTTTTTGAATTGATTTAGCATTTGTTGTTTAACTTCCTGCATCTCAGTTGAAGTGTACATTTGTTCCTTTCACTGGGCCATAACTTTGTTTTTCTTAGTGTAGGTTGTAATTTTCTGTTGTCTAGGCATGCTTTCCTTGGTTATCCAAATCAGGTTTTCCCAGACCAGAACAGGCTCAGGTCCCAGAGGGAAGAAATATTCAGTATCTTGTTTTCCTGAGGGTGTGTCTTAGAAAATTGCTCCACCCTGTGATGCCTCAGGTCACTGTGCTTTTTTGCCCAGCAGGTGATGCCTGTTAGCCTATAATTCTTGACTGGTGTGAGGAGGTATGGCCATGTTCCCCTAGGATCTGGGCTCTGGTTCTCTCCTTGAGCATTTTTAAGATCAATTTTAGAGTCAAAAGTTATTTCTGGTCCCTGCTGGACACAACCCAGGGAAAGCTGTTCAGAAATGTGATGCTAGAGAATATCAGTCATTTGGTCTCAATGGGACATCTGATCTTCAAATCAGATGTACCTTCCCCCTTGAAGTAACAAGAGGAACTGTGCAGAGAAGAAATTGGATTTTTCCAATCCCAGAATTCAGGCAGAGAAAGTGGTCTTAATGAAATGCTATCCATTCAACATAGCTGCAGGAACAACACATCTCCCATTATGTCATTTAGGCAGTATTCTCATATTAAAGAGAATGGCATTCAGATTCAATGCAATCCCTGTCAAAATTCCAACAACCTAATTTGCAGACTTGGAAAAGCTAGTTATCAAATTTATTGGAAAGGGAATATGCCTCAAATTGCTAAAAACATTCTAAAAATGAAAAACGAAGTGGGAGGACTTACACTCCCTGAGTTTGAAGCCTATTATAAAGCCACAATAGTCAAAACAGCATGATACTGGCACAAAGACAGATATATTGATCAATGGAATCTAATTGAGAATCTGGGGATAGACCCCCAGAACTATGGTAAACTGATCTTTGACAAGGCCTCCAAAACCATTGAACTGGGACATAACAGTCTTTTCAACAAATGGGGCTGGGAGAGTTGGATAACCATATCCAAAAGAATGAAAGAGGAACCCTACCTCACACCCTACACAAAAATTAACTCAAAATGGGTTAAAGATCTCAACATAAGAGACAGTACCATAAAACTCCTAGAAGATAATGTAGGGAAACATCTACAAGGCCTTGTATTAGGCAGCTTCCTAGACCTTACACCCAAAGCACAAGCAACAAAATAAAAAATAGATAAATGGGAACTCCTCAAACTTAGAAGTTTCTGTACCTCAAAGGAATTTGTCAAAAAGGTAAAGAAGCAGCCAACTCAATGGGAAAAAATTTTGGAAACCATGTATCTGACAAAAGATTGATATCTTGCATATATAAAGAAATCCTATAACTCAATGACAATAGCACAGACAGCCCAATTATAAACTGGACAAAAGAAATGAAAAGACAGTTCTCTGAAAAGGAAATGCAAATGGCCAAAAGACACACGCAAAAATGTTCAGCCTCACTAGCTATTAGGGAGATGCAAATTAAGACCACAATGAGATACCATCTCATGCCAATTAGATTGGCTGCCATTAAACAAACAGGTAACTACAAATACTGGAGAGGATGTGGAGAAATTGGAACTCTTATTTATTGTTGGTGGGACTGTATAATTATTCAGCCATTCTTGAAGACAGTCTTGCAGGTACTTAGAAAACTAAATATCGAGTTACCCTTTGATCCAACAATTGCCCTTCTCAGTATATACCCAGAAGATCTGAATGCAGTGACATAAACAGATATCTGCATGCCAATGTTCATAGCAGCAATATTCACAATTACCAAGAGATGGAAACAACTCAAATGTATTTCAACAAATGAGTGGATTAACAAAATGTGGTATTACACACAATGGAATACTACATAAACTTAAGAAAGAATGATGCTGTGAGACATATGACAACATGGGTGAACTTTGAAAACATAATGATGAGCAGAATAAGCCAGGCACAAAAAGAGAAATATTATATGTTACCACTAATGTGAACACTGAAAAATGTAAAATAAATGGTTTATAATGTAGAATGTAGGAGACCAAGACAATTAGCAAATTGTGAAGGGGGAACAATAACCTATAAGAACAGATAAGTTATTACGGGTAAATTTTACATTCTGGGAATGCTCAGGAATGACAGGTTTGTTAATTTCTGGTGGGTATGGCAGGAACAAGTCCACAGAAATGTAGTTATCTTAGGTTATCTGTTTTTCTTATTCCTTTGTTGGGTTATAATTTGTATATTTTCTTTGGGTAGAGTAGGAACATTATGGAAGTAATGTTATTTTAGGTTATTTGTTTTTTTCTTATTCCTTTGTTTAGGTTTTGTGTGAAATGTTTTTAATTATCTGTTTTTTAATTTTTTTGATAAAGTTAATTTAAAAATGAAAAAAAAAATATGCAGAGCACCACTAAGGAGTTGGGGGAAAACACCGAGGTGTTGGGTTTCCTCACCTGGTTGCTGATGTTCTCACAAACAGTGAGGACTGATGGTTTGATGTGCCAAACCCTCTATCACGAGACTTTCCCTTTAGAAGCCTGTTACTGTAATGGAGAGGCTAGACCTGCTTATAATTGTGCCTAAGTGTCTCCCCCTGAATCCCTCTTTGTTTTTCAGATGTGACCCTTTCTCCAGCTAAGCCAACTTGGTGAGTGAAATCACTGTTGTCCCCCCTACTTGGGATCTGACACCCAGAGGTGTAAATCTCCCTGGCAATATGGAATATGACTCCTGGGGAGGAATCTAGACCCAGCATCATGGGATGGAGAACATCTTCTTGACCAAAAGGGGGATGTAAAATGAAATGAAATAAAGTTTCAGTGGCTGAGAGATTCCAAAAGGAGTTGAGAGGTCACTCTCATAGGCACTCTTTTGCACAATATAGGTAACTCTTTTTAGGTTTTAATGAATTGGAATAGCTAGTAGTAAATACCTGAAACTATCAAACTACAACCCAGTAGCCTTGAAGCTTGAAGACAATTGTATAACAATGTAGCTTACAAGGAGGGGTGAAAATGTGATTGTGAAAGCCTTGTTGATCACACCCCCCTTTATCCAGTGTATGGATGAATTAGTAGAAAAATGGGGGCAAAAAACTAAATGAAAAATAGGGTGGGAGGGGGGACAATTTGGGTGCTCTTTTTTACTCTTATTTTTTATTCTTATTTTCATTTTTTCTGGTACAAGGATAATGTGGAAAAAATAGATCAGAGTGATGAATGAACAACTATATGATGATAATGTGAACAATTTATTGTATACTTTACATGATTGTATTGTGTGAGAATGAAACTAAATTATTTAAAAAAAGAATGGCATTATATGTAGTGAATTGCCAGAAGACTTTACTCACAGATCCATGGTGACTCAACAGGTATTAACTCACAATGGAAAGAAATCTTATCCCAACAATCTTGTTGGAAAAGACCTCAGAGGCCAGTCATCTGTTCATAAACAAAAGGAAGTATGCATTAAAAATATATCACATGAATGTCATCTAGTTGGTAAATCCTTTATTGAAAGCTCTGGCCTTACACATTACAGTGGAACTCACACTAGAAACCATAAGAATGCCATCTATGTGGGAAAGCTTTCATTGTATATTCTTCTAAGGGACAACATGAGAAAACTCATACTGGAGAGAAACTGTATGAATGCTATCTATGCAGGAAAGCCTTCAACCATTGCTCTATGCTTAGGCAACATGAGATGAGTCACACTGGAGAGAAACCCTATGAATGTCAACTATGTGGGAAAGCTTTTGCTCAGACCTCTAACATGAGAAAACATGAGAGAATTCACACTGGAGAGAAACCACATGAATGCCAGGTATGTGGGAAAGTCTTGTTTTTGTTCCAGGTATGTGAGAAAGCCTTCCATCTTTGTTCTTTTCTTATACTACATGAGAGAACTCATACTGGAGAGAAACCATATGAATGCCATCTATGTAGGAAAGCATTTGCTTGTTGTTCTAACCTGGGAGAACATAAGAAAATTCATATTCAGAGAAGTCATATGAATACCTTGTATGTGGGAAAGCCTTCACTCACTTTTCTTCCTGAGACAACACAAGAAAACTCACACTGGAGAGAATCCATATGAATGCCATCTGTGTGAGAAAGCCTTTAACTGATGTTCTGTCCTGAGACAACATGAGAGAGTTCACAGTGGAGAGTGACCCTATGAATGTCACCTTTGTGGGAAAGCCTTCACTTATCATCTGCCTGATATTCGATCTGCAGAGATGCCATAAGAATATCATCTATGTGGGGAAACCTTAGTTTATTTCTGTAACCTTAGACAGAATGACAGAAACCAAACAAGAGAATCTGTATGGATGCCATATATGTGAAAGACTTCAATCAATACTCTGACTTTAGATGACATGAGAGAACTCATACTAAAAAGGTTTTTCATATGGATGAGATTTCAGCCCTTGGGTAAACCTTTAAAAATGCTGGATTACTCACACATTAAAAAAAAACAACAGGGTAATCAATCATGTAGAGCATCTATTCATCCTCAATATTGCATTAATCCAAGCTAAATTAAACTGGATAGGATTGAGGTAAATGTCAACTATACATAAAAGCATTTAGTATATGGTCATACAACATGAGAGAAATCATAATACACATGTAATGAAAGTGGAAGAGTATAAATCCACAACTGTACCAGATAGAGAGACAAGTCTTTACCAGAGGATGAAGACCCTTGAGAGAGTGCCAGAAAATGCCAGTTGGAGATGTTATTCATGAAAAATTACACAAAATCATTTATTCATATAGCAACACTTGGGCAAGTATGAATTCACATGGTATAAAACTCATTCGTATCATGAATGATGGCATACCTTCAGTGATCACTCATTCATTAGCATTAATATTCTTATGCTGAGGAATCAAGTATACTAAAGTCAATTTAGGAAAATCTTCAGTTAGATTTCATGTCAGAAAATTCAGGGTGTTAAAATGTTTTATATGGACCCTATAGCACTTAATTCAGCGAAGAGTGAAGAATTTTGAAAAACTTACTTTTGAAATTATGTAGATAACAATGTAGAATTGTGAAGTGTCATTTTTATTAAACTGAATGATAAATTTTGTAAGGAGTAAAATGAAATGAGAAAAATCCCATAGATTAGTACTTGTATATTTGTAAGGAAGAAACAATGTTGCTGAAAATAATGTTGGCCATATTTTAGTTTTGTTTTTATGCAGTTCTAAACAAAATTATTTGAATCAAACAGAAAATAGCTTTGTTAACTCAATCACTTAGAATATAAAATTATGATTCTTAAGTATTATCTTAGAATAATATATGATCATGGCAAGGATGAATACACACTTGGATAAATAAACATACTTTAGAAGTAAGTCTTATGGTACATAAATACTCCTTTTTTAAAATACCATTTTATATTGCCATTAAAATTTAGAAATGAAAATGAAACTATTTTAAATAAAATCAAACATCAACCGTAGGGATAGAAAAAACCTACAGCCACCATTGCACTGAATGGTGAAATATTGACTGTTTTCTTCATAACACTGAGGACAAGAAATGAATATCTGCTCTCACCAATTCTATTCAGATTTCTACTGGAGGTCCTCAGTAGTGCAATAAGACAAGTAAAACAATAAGCAGCATTAACATTGGAAAGGACAATGGAAAATTCTGTGTATTCATACATACCATGATTTAAATGTAGAGAAGCCTGAGAAATATACAAAAATATCTGAAGCCATTAAGTAGATTTGTCATTATTGCAGGAAAGAGTCAGTATATAATATTTCTACATATGCTCAATGAACAACTGGAAAACCTAATCTAAACTATAGGTCAGTTACAATTGCATCCAAAAATATAAAACTGTCAGAGATAAATGTAAAACAAGATAGGTGAGCCTCTAAACACAAAACTATGGATCATAACAGAAAAGAATTATCTGTAGATAAAATTTTTGAAAGATATATCATATTCATGGGTTAGAAGCATCAATATTTTTAATGTCAATTTGTCAAAATTTGGTTTATAGATTTATTACAATGCCTGCCAAATTCACCTATGACTTTCTTTGTAAAATTGTCAAGATAATTCTAAAATTTATGTGAAAATTCAAAGGACTTATAACAGACACAAGCTTAAAATTGAAGAGGAAAGTGGATAACAGCCTATCTGACTCCAATATTTACCATAAAACTATACCAATTAAGACAGTGTGGTATTGACAAAGGAATTATCAACCAGATTAACAGAACAGAACAGAGGGCCAGAAATTATTCCATGTGCATATGTCGAAAGGATTTTTTGCACAGGCAAGACAAAAATATAATGAAGAAGGAAATGTCATTTTGCTGGAGTGATGGCATATCCACGTGGAAAAAATGAATCTTGATTCCTACCTCATACCATTCATAAAATTAATCAAAGAGAGTTTACAGACTTAGGTGTTAATGCTAAAACTGCAAAATTTTAGAACAAAATACTGGAGAATATTTTTTCAACTTGGAAGGAAAAAATTTCTCAGAAAGGATCTACAAAGTACTAATCATAGAAGAAAAATAATTGATACAGTGGACTTCATTTAAATTAAAACTTCTCATTTTTGACAAATGACTTTAAGGAAATGAAAGGAAAATCAATCTATGGGATAACATATTTCCAAATGTTTATCTGCCAAATGAATTGACACTACACAGAAGATTTATGAATAGCTATTAAGGGCAGGCAGAAGGGCTCAATTTCATTACTAATTAAGGCACTATGAATTAAAATCACAGTGAAACAAAGACTAACAACACCAAATGAAAATCGGAATCTGGAATGAGTATAAGTGTCATACATTGGTTGTAGGAATATAAAATGGGTCAACTGTTTCTAAACGGAGTTTTTAAAAATTTTAAATAACCAAGAAATTTCACTCCTAGGTTTATCTCTAGGAGAAATGAAAACCTATGTCCATAAAAACCATGGGCAAAAAAGCTTATAATTGCTTTCATCATCATAGCCAACAGATGGAGTTAGCACAAATTTCCAACAACAGAACGGTTTTAAAACCTGTGTTTTATTTACACAATGGAATATTACTCAGCAATAAGAGGAAATGAAATCCTGGTATATACAACAACATAGATGAACCTAAAAAACAATACTATGTGAAACAAGCTAGACACCACAGAGTACTTGTGGAATGATACCATTTACATTAAGTTCCATAAAATGCAAAATTAATCTATGGTGATGGAAATTAAAACTGATTGAATTATATTCCTAAGAGAGGGGTATTTCATTACATATATATGGTATCTCATCAATAAAATAATCAATGTAAAGCAATTAATGACATTGTCTAACAGGGATTTTAAAGTAGTGAGAAGTAAAATATGACCATACTTGTGAACTGAGTTTTTGCCATATTTTATACTTGGGTGATAATTTTCCATACACTAAATTGAAGAAAACAACTATTGTAGAAAGGAATATTTGACTTGCCCTTTATATAGTTTAGTATGTAATTTTGGATTTAAAGATAATCTATTGACTTTATTCCTTTATATCATCTGTAATCTCATGGATATTGTTGCAGGATGGTATCTACTGAGGAATCTGAAAATGAGAATGCTGACTCCTCTAGTTGTAAGGATCTGAGAGCTGTGCAGCCTTGTTGCTCTCACATACCACCAGATGCTTTCTGTTCTGATAGTGAAGAACCAGTTATTTCTTCTGATATAGAAGCCTATTTAACAGAACTTTTACCAAAAATTCTCAAGTACAATTTCAAAATGATATAAAGTGGAAAGTCCTTACTATAATAATGGGGACAGATGATTCATATCCTTCAAGTCCTGTATTAGACGTTTGTACTGAAGGGAGAGGCTAAACAGGCCCAAGTAGGAAAGGAGGAAGTGTGAGACATGATGTAATGGCTAAACTAATTACAGAATGAAAAAAGAAAACCAAACTAATAAGTTTGAAATAAGCAATAGTAATCTGTCTTCTAATTTTTAGTTTTTATATAAGTAAAAGGTGTGTTATATTGCTCTTATGGAAGTCATAGCTTAATTAGTAGAAATATTTTCAGTAAAGTTTTGCAAGCATTCAAGGTTAAGTTTGAATCTCTGATAATGCTGTAAACATCCTCCTTTGATCTTGACTCACCCATGGTTCACCATGTATATTTCACCACCTGTGGCTCTAATATAAAAATAGGGTATGGCTTAATAGAATGTATCCTAAATCAAAGGCTCAATAAAAACTTTGTAACTTAGACAGAAGAGAACCCACAGATCTCATATCCAGCTGCATCTGGAAGGGACAGTAGTCCCAAGCTTGGTAATGCTTCAATTTATTTTTACAGTGTAAACTTGTTCCTTTCACCTTTCGTGCTCCTTTAGTAAAAATGTGTTGAAGTTAAATTCTTGATTGAATGCTCTTTACTTTTAATCTGTTGTCCATTCCTATACTCTTAATTGAGTGGGAAGTTACTTGGAGCACAAACTGATTGAATCATGACCTAATAAGGCTCAAGCATTTTCTAACAGAGATCACAGGTTTGAGGTATAAAGAGATGAACCCATGACAGTGTTTATACTCATTCTAACAAATAAGCAATCAATGCAATGGATAACCCAGCTAAGCATCACTTCCTCAATAACCACACCTATTGTTTTCATTCTTGTCTCAATGTATCAGTTGGAATCTTCAGATTCCTGTTAAGAGCAGGTAGGCAGTGCATCCTCATCTAAGAATTGTTTTCTATTCTTAAAGTTGAGTATGAACTCTCCCACTACTTCTCCCTCTCTGTGCTCCTTCTGTCTCACATACCCAAGGGTATGGCAGGAAGAACATAGCCACATTAAAAACTCCAACTGAAAATACAGAAGCATTGGAAACCTGGCCCGTGGCACTGCTGAAATCCCAACCAGACGCAGTGTATGGAGATCCATCCTGCATTGGGATAGATGGCATTCTAGACCCCTGATTCTGATTTTTATATTTGCAGACCCGTTCCTTCTTCTTTGGAACCGTAGCAGACTTCCAATCAGCTCCATGGACTAATATAGATTATTTCTTAGCATAAATATCATAATTGTTTTATTTTTTCCATTTCTTTGACTGCAAACTCGACTTTCTTAACTTAGTGGAAGCTACCTTGAAGCCATTTGAAAATTCAGCTTGAGTGCCTTGAAAACAGCCCTAAAAATTGCACTTTACCAATGTGTGATAGTAGGCTTCACGGAGAAGGCTTATTGTGATTTTATTCTTGAGAGCCTCTTCATTACTATCTCTGACTTTCACAGTTTGTTTCATGTATCTCATGTTTCTGGAGTTTGTATTCCCTTCCTTCCCTTATCTTAAACCAGCTAATTCTTACCTGAACTCAACACTCTCTCTTTTAATACTCAGTTGAATCCAGTGACTAAGACCCTACATACAAGAGTAATATTCTAGTTTGTTCCAACTCTTCTGCCATAAATCCAGGCTTAATTAAAACATGGAGTTCCTTCCAACCTGTAGCAGATGGAAATTTTACTAGATGTTTTTCCACTGTAATAAATTAGTCTCCCCTTTCTAGCCTTCAATAAAAAAATTCTTTCTGCCACTTGAATGCTATGGTTGCACTCCATTTTGAATTGATTAAGGTAAAACTAAGCTATTGAAAATGTTACACACTAAAATATCATTGGATTACATATGTATTATTATTTCTCTCACACAAATCTGTCCACTAAAGGTGTTCCTGGAAGATGTGTGGCTCTTCTCTACCCAGATCACAGTGACCCTTCCATCTTTAGGCTACTGCAAATGCTGGGATTTCACCATCACATAAACTTAGCTAATAGAAGGAGAGGGGGGAAAATGGAGATGATGCACCAGATCACACATGCCTCAACTGGACATGACACAGTGCTGTTGAGAACTTATACAGACACACCTGGATGCAGACAAGCTGGGACAAATATATCCTTGCAATTCAGGCAACTCTTAGTGATAATTATTAGCAATAAGGAAAGGAAGAATGATTTTGGTGAACAGTTAACTATGTCTGCCCTTCATACAGTACACAAAGGCTATCATATAAGACTTCATTTTGCTTCATGTTGTGGTTTAGGATTTTTGTAGTTCAATTCTAATTTTATGGCTATCTTTTTTAAATAAAAAATTATTCAAAAGGGTGTTCAAAGGAATTCCTTTATAGATGAATATTTTTGCTATTATTTCTAATTTATTGCCTACTTTTCAGAAAAGAGACAAAAACAACTTCTATGTTGATGAATTTGATGAAAAAGTGTGTAGATTGTCATGTTAAATTTCTTTAATTTCACAGGATCAATGGGAAAATATGTAATACTTATTGACTAAAAATATCAATATTTAGCAAACAAAGCAAGCTTTTAAAAAGTCCTTCTGAAGTCCACACCATACCAACTCTTTTTTCCAATTAATCTGTCATTTTCCAAAAGTTATTTTGTATTCTACAAAAGGTACTAGAGATTTACCCTTTTAAAATTTTGTTTACAACAACCTGTGTAAGAAAATTGTTTGCTTCTTTATTCTCTTTGATCTAGTATTTATTGTTTTATCTTTTCCTATACTTGTTATATTAATTACAATATAAAATTAAGTGTCCATTACGCCAAAAACACAACCATGTTGTAAGATTTTGAAAAAAATAATAAATAATAACTAATATTCCATTCCATTTAAAATCCTTTAAATATATCTGAATGACAAAAGTGGAGTGTTCCTATGGTTTTAAGGTTTTGAATGAACCAAAAGAAAAAAGGAAAAAAATATTAAGGTGGAAAAAGTGGGAAATTCTTTGATAAAGATTGGATTAGTGGAATAGTGATCCTTTTTCTTTTTTGATGGGAAGGAAGTTTGAAATATTTTATTTTCTTGGTTCCAGTGATGGAGATGGAAAACAGATACATGTAAAAATGTATTATCCTTTTGAAGATGTGATAAGATATTTACACATATCATTTATCAATTATTTGGGAGATAAGGAACTAAGTGTAACCAAAACTTTCCCAAAGAAAGGTTCCAGGGTCAGAACTTGTTCTTCAGAATATAACAACTTATTAGAAGTGATTATAATTAGTAAAGTGGAGAACTGTAACATGAAAAGGGGAAGGAGAGGAAAACAAAAAATAATCATCCACAAATACAAATTCATGATATACAGTAGAGAAAAAAATAGACCATTTATGGGGTAAGATCACTAGTACATCTGCCTGCAAACATAACAAAATTGTATCTGTATGTCAAACAACCGAAAATCAATTCCAGGCAGATTAAAATTTGAATTAAAGGGGCAAACCATTCAAAACTTTGAATAAAATAAGGTTATTTAGTAAAGAATTATTTAAATAGGAGCTCCAAAACAAACTCTTTGTGAGAAAAAGATTGATGAAACTAGCTATGATGACATCCTGTGTATTTGCTTTTAAAAACCTTATATTTATGTAATTGTTTTTACCATAATACATTTTATGTATGAAAATATTAAAATTAAACTCTTGCATAATATTATTTTTAATAGTAGCAAGCAATATAAAAGGCAGAAACATTTTAAAGCCTAAAGGATCTTCCATTATCTATATACAATCACTTAAGTTTTGTCTCAGTATAGGCTGATGATTCAAATTTTTCATCATGAAGACTGAGTCACTGAAGAAGACATGGCAGTATGCTTGCTTTATGAGGAAAAATATATTCATGAAACCTAGAATTGCAATTTAGCAGGAGAATCCCCACAGACCCAAAATGCTGAAGGGGCTGGTGCACAACAAATCCTGTGGTTGTGAGTATCAGTTCAGGGAAATTAAATTGCCAACTCTTCCCTCTCCGTTCTGGCGCCCTGAGGAGCAATTTACTGTCTTGTTCAACTCAAGACACTCTCGGTATTCTCAGAAGGTGGCTCTTCACGCACATGTGATGGCTGTAATAACTTTAACTGGGAAACTTGGCACAGGGAGGGAAACTTAGGCTCCTCTGGAGACGCTGGGTTGAATCACTGCACACAGAGTTTTTGTATTTTGGAAAACAAAATGATAAGCCTCCAGGGAGAGATGAAGTCACGCATCCCCTTCCCCATAACTGACTACTGCCACCCTGTCTCAGCACAGCTTGCTGGAGGGACCCATCTGCGCTGAGCCACATGGGGGACCAGATTCGGTGAGGATGCGCCAGGGCTGCGGTGCGCCTGGGCTGGTCATGCCTAGGCTGGGATGTGCCAGGGCTGAGGTGTGCCTGGGAGCTCCAGCCTGGGCAAGGGATGTGAGGATGCGTTCATATTTCCCTCTTGTTTTCACTCCTTCCTGAGTCCAACTAATGATTTTATCTCAAATTTTCTTTCAACTATTTCAGATTTCAGATTATAGCAATTAGTTTATTATTGTGTATACCATTTTGCTGTTGTACCATGATTTCTCTTTTCTATTGCTTTCATGACTTTTTAGATTGTCCATCTGCTACTTAGGTTATAATACCTTCTTTTATTCCATCTTATTTTTAAATGCCTTCTTATAGTTTCTTCATAGAATATTATTACTTTATCAATTTATTCTCAGCTATATGATAACAGATTAAGAATATACCATTTACTGCTCTATGTATACTGGTTTTTGTCTTCTTCATCTTTATTCCTGGTTCTCTGATAGGTTTTCTAATCTCCTGCTTCCTTCCTGGGTTCCGTTTTCTTTTCTTTTCTAGCAAGGAGCATACTTTCCTTCTCTCTGCCCCGAATAGCCTTGTCTGTTTCTACATCTAACAAGTCTTTACAATTCCTTCACTCACCTTTAACATTTTAAGTAATTGCTTCATTCTTTTATACATATCATTTTAAATATTATATCTCATATATTCTCCTTGTGATCAATTTCCATAATTCTAAACTTACCAACATTTCCTCTCCTTTTCTAGACTCTCAGAAGCATATTTTCCCTTTTATGTTGCTTTCCCAAATCTCACTTATTAATTTCCTACTCAATTCTGGTATGTTTTTACCACTCCCTCTATTGTTAATTTAAAAATATTTCATCTGTTTTTGGTGTAATTTATTTTTATACTCTCATGGCTTCTATTTTCTACTTTAAATTTTATGCTCATTTTCCCATATTTCATTCTGTTAATTTCAATGTGCATTTTTGCACCCTTTCTAATTGCTTCATTAGCTTCTTTTCTTGTTTTCTTAAGCATTTAGTACTCATTAAATTCCTTCCTGTTATTAATACTCTTTAGTTTTTAAATATTTCTTGTCTACTTTAGTTTGAATAGTTTTATTTTACTCTGTTTACTCTGTCCTTTTATTTCTAAGACGTATTTACAAAATGTGTCCATCCTTATTGATTTTTCAGCTCACATCTCTCCTTTTTTATTTCTCTTAATGTTCATTTTCCTTACATTTGCTACCCTTATTTCATATTTAAATTATCACAACCCACACACCATTTTTTCTGTTCTGTTCACTGTTTATGTCATTGTTTTTGTTTTTGCTTTTTTACCTTCTCTTCTGTAACATTTTTTTGCACAAGTCCTTCAGTCAATCTTCATACTAATCATCACTATTTATTCTATAAAATTTAAAATATTTTTGTTAAGTATAATAAAGGTGAATAATATTTAACTGTATAGTTTTATAGTTTTCACCCTGGATACACCTACAAGTATTATATAGTTTTCAACCTGGATACACCTCCAAGTATAACATTTAAGTTTTTTTTTAACTTTCTAAATATGGATCATTATAAATTATTTTGTGTCTCCTGGTTTCTGTGTCAAGGTTGATGTGTGTCACTCCAAATTTTTCATTTAATTTTGTTATCATAACCCATTATTGGAAGTTAATTTATATTCATATATATCATATATATATGTTGGTTAACAGTAGTGGTGTTTTCCCAGTTTGGAGCTGCTACAAACAATTCTCAGTAGTGTTGATATGCTTTGGATTCTAGGGTACCCGAGAGTGGAATTATTATTCATCTTCAACTTGCCTAGATAATCCCAAAATGTTTTCCAGGACAGTTTCTCCAACTTAGAAACCCACTGGTACTTATGTTGCTGCACATCCACACTCGTTGCTCTCAGTCTTTTAAATTTTGCTGATTGTGCAGTGTGGTTGTACATTACAGTCATTTTAAATTTAATTTTACTGATTCTTAATGAGCAGCTTTGGATTTGTTGTCATTGGTAATCACTATTTATGAAGTACTTTTTTAAATTCTTTCACCTATATTTCCTTGATTTTCTTTGTGCTTGATTGATTTTTACAAATCTATAATGCACTCTTGACACCACACCTTGATCAGTTGGGTGTTTGGCAAGTATCTTCTTCTCCAAAGGACTTGTATTATGTTTAAAATGTTATTGTGGTCACACTTACCAGTATTCACTCTTGGGGTTTGCTATTTCTCTATTTTAGAAAAATGTCCTTTGCCTGTTCATGAAAATGTTCTGTATATTAATTCTAAAATATTTTATGGATTTACTTTGGCAAGCATGTGTTTGATACATCCAGAATTTCTCTGTCATGATTTGAGTCACAGATCCAAAGTTTTTTTTTTTTTTTTTCTGGTTGTCCCAGCATAATTTGTGGTACAGATTTTTTTAAATTCATTTTTATTGAGATACATTCACATACCATGCAGTCATACAAAACAAAGTGCACATTCAATTGTTTACAGTACCATTACATAGTTACGCATTCCTCACCAAAATTAATTTTTGACATTTTCATTACCACACACACAAAAGTAATAATAGAAATTAAAGTGAAAAAGAATGATTAAAGTAAGAAAGAAGACTGGGTGCCTTTTTTCTTCTCCCATTTTTCTACTCATCCATCCATACAGTGGACAAAGGGGAGGGTGATCCACATAGCTATCCCAATCACATTGTCACCCTTCATAAGCTACATTTTTATACAATCATCTTCATGATTCATGGGTTCTTGGTTGTAGGTTGATAGTTTTAGGTATTTACTGTTAGCTATTCCAATTCATTAGAACCTAAAAAGGGTTGTTTATATTGTGCATAAGAGTGCCCACCAGAGTGACCTCATGGCTCCTTTTGGAATCCCTCTGCCACTGTAGCTTATTTCATTTCTTTTCACATCACCATTTTGGTCAAGAAGATGTTCTCCATCCCATGATGTGTGGTACAGATTTTGTTTCTCTCACTGGTCTTCTTTACCCCTGTCACACATCAGAGGCTAAATGTGTTGGCTGGTTTCTAGGACATCTAATCCACTCCACAGGTATAAATGCTATTTTGAATAAAATATCTTCAAAAAGTCCTTTTATGTTCTAGAGCAATTCTTCCATAGTTTTCCTGTTTTGGTTTGTCTATTATCAAAAAATGATGTGATTAAAATATTGAGTCTTCCAGTCCACTATGATGACATATTTCTCCATTTATATAACATCTTTAAAAACTCTAAATAATTATATATTTTTCCACTACATTTTCTACTTACCTTGTCATAGTTAATTAAGAAGTACTTCACATATTTGATGCCATTTAAATCTCTTTTAAATTTTATTTTACAATTGTTACTGCTGCATGATAATACAAATGATTATTTCAGACTACTTAATCTGTGAACCTGGAAAATCTCTCTTATTATTTAAAATTAATTATCTTTAGATTTTATCAGAATTTTCATTTATAGAATAAACTGGGGAAGAATGAAAATTTTGTTTCTTTCTTTGCAATCCTGTTATTAGTCATGTTTTCTGTCTTACTCTACTGTGAGAATCATATCCTCCTAAATACTATTAGCTAGAATTGATCACTGCAGACATTCTTAGTTGTTCCCAATTGCAATGGAGAAACTTTCAGTGTTTATTCATTATGTGTGACAGCTGAAGGCCAAGATTGGTAAATGCTATTAGCAGGTTAAGTATATCCCATTCTTTTTCTAGTTTCTGAATTCTTTTACATCAAATAGAATTTCAATATTTATCAAAGAATTTGTATGCATCTGTTGAGATGGTGGCAATTTCTCCTTCAATACAATAATGCAGTGGATTATGCTGTTTGTTGCCTAATATTCAACTAAAGTTTCTTCTTGGGATATACCCACCCTGTCTTGTGTACTAAGCTTTTATTCATTGCTTGATTAACTTTATTACTTTTTACTGTCTTTCATCTAGGTTCATGAATGAGATTAATAAATATTTTCTTCTTTGTGCTGCCCTATCAAGCTTATACAGCCTCACAGAGCAGTGTGTTCTACTCCCTCATTTTCTAGCTCTGAAGAAACTGTATTCAAGGGAAATCAGTTTACCCATGGGTATGCCTATGGAGTAAGGGAAAATGCATGGCCTGGTTCCATCCATTTAACAGGAAGAAAACAGAAAGCATGGTGATGTCTATGGATTAGGGGATATAATGGAATAACTATTTTTATGGAATAATGGGAGACTAGGATTTCTGATCACGTCCACTGAGTAAGGGGAAAATAGGGACCTGGTCACATCCATGAATTGAGGGGGGTTGTTTTCTTGAGGAAATATTTGTTAACTTATCACAGGATCTTCTTCAGGGGAAACCAATCTCAGACCTCTTCCAGCTGAACTAGTTTCTGTTCTCACTAAATAAAGTTCTTCAGAATTTTCCTTTGGGTTGTCTGTGCCATAGTTTTCCTTCAGGTATCTGGAAATGTATTTTTTAATATCTTCCTTAAGTCTTGAGTGACATTTCACTTTGAAATTGTAATTGTTTCTACTAAGAGGAGATTTTTTTTCATTAAAAAAGATCCTTCTGGGTTCCTCTGTGCGTGGAGCATTGCCAGATCTCAGTTCAACTATTGTGACCATAAAGTAAACTCACTTTGTTCTCTGAATATTTTTATAATTTGGGTTTGTTTTCTGTACATTTGCTGTAATGTTGTTATATTTATATTTGAAACAAAGTATAGCTTGGCTAAAATTTTTGCACATTTTGAACCTGGTTTTTAGCAGTTTTGAAAAATGCTCTGTCATTCTGTCTTAAATACGAAATTTTCCCCTTCCTTTCCTCCTCTTTTTGGGGAGATTTAACTGAATACAGATTGTGCTCCATTTCAGTGTTCACCTCCTCTTTTTTTCCCATCTTTTCTCTATCCCTGAGCAATTTCATAATAATTTCTTGTAATCATTTAAAATTTCTCTTATTCTTTCTTCTGATACTATTAAACATTGAATTTCTAATTTTGTTCTTTCAATTTTTCACTTTTACCAGTACTTTTTGATGTTTTACAAGTTGCTTTGTCAAATTTAAGCTAGCAGTCTCCTACAGATATGTTCAGAATTTGCTTTACTTATTTGCACACAAATCTTTGGTTGTTTTAAAAGATGCCTAATAATTCCATTTTTGAAATTTTTGTTTTAAGGGGTCTATATCTCATAGGTTTTGCCTGAAAAATCTTGCTCCATGTTGCTTGTTGGCTTGTATGTCTCTTTACCATTGATTTGTGCAGTTTATTTTTTCTAAAAGTATTTGTAGAAATAATTTACAGCTTAAGATGAATGGTCCTTATTCTTAAGAGAATATATATATACATACACACACATTGTTTTATGCAAAACATCTAGAATTCCTTTAGTTGAAGAGCCTCACATTTCTACCTTGCCATGCCAGCCCCATGTGACCACTAAAATATGTTTCCAGGGCAGAAAGTGGTCTGTAATCCTCTGGTCACCTCAGAAGGACCTAGTCACTATCTACAAAATCCTACATTGAAATGAACATTCCCTATTTATTTTTTGCATTATTTCTCTTCTATTAATTCCATTTATGCATTCATGAATTTCTTCATTTCAATTTTACCAGAAGTATTTATTGATTCCACCATGATCCTTTATTTCTCTGTTACTCTATGTAATTTCTGAGTCATTTCCTTTCTCTCTGCTCCTGTTATTAGCATGAAGTAATAAACCCTCCAGAGCTTAATGGCTTCAAACAGCAATAACGTCATTACTTACCATCATTTCTGAGAGCAGGGTAAGGAGGGCTCAGCAGGCATCATCTCTCTGGTGGCTGGAGAGAAGCACATGTGCTGAGGCTGGAGGCTGCTTCAGACACCCCAGGACAGGCAGCTTCAGGCTCACAGACGTCACATGCAGATCAGGGCTCCAAGCTTGGCAGCTCCAAAAAAAAAGAGCAGAAAATGTGCTTCTGATGTGTACCCTCAGAAGTGAGAAAGCATCATTTGTGACTCACCCTATTGGTCAAAATAAACTCCAAAGCCTGTCCAGTTGCAACGGGGAGGGCATAGTCACCACACTGCAACTTAGAAGTTCACAAGAATAGGAAGTAGTGATGATGACATCTTTAGAAAATATCATCTTCAGCACCCCATGTTAATATTCTTATCGATATTCTCCTTGATTTTCTTTTTAAGCTCTTGCTAGATTTAATGCCTAGTCTCCTGCTATTCTATTATTCTATATCAATTATTTAATTATTGATATAATTAATAATAATTATTTAATAATTATTTATTTTAATTATTCTATATCAATAAAACCATTGTGTTTTTCCCATCTATTTCTTATATTTTAAATGTTAGACATTTAATCTTAATTCCATATTCTTCATTTATTTAAATAGGTGCTCTTAATTTTACGAACATTTGTTCATGGGTTCTGCTGTGGGTGCTTTTTCTTTCTCTCTCTGCTCCTTTTTCATGACTATTATAAGCACTTTTGATCATCCATTTATTATATGTGAAATGGATCTTGTGGTTGAAGGATAGTTACTTTAAGCTGGGAGAAAATCAAACAAATGCTCAGAAGTGTAATAATGTCACTATGGGGTAACTAGTAGAAACACCTCATCAATGGATATCCTTTTGCATGAATAGGAGGCATGAAATTTTGGAAACTGTCATTATAACCACTGTCTATCCTATCTAGTTGAGATGATCTTCAGAGTCCTGAGAAAATAAGAGAAGAAAAAGAGATATAAGGAGTCACTCATCTTAGCTTTTTCTTGAATCCAAGTTTGGGACAAGAGACTGTGTAATATAAATTTACCTTCCTAATGTAACTTTTACCCTTTTCTGTGTTTTCCCACATGTCATGTATTAGCATTACTGAACACATTTGTCCAGTCACACAGATTGTCAATTAACCACAGTAAACTATCTCAGTTTACCAGTAGGTCAGGAGTGAGTCCTCGAGTCCTGATAAGACAATACCTGGGTGTAAGGAACTGGGGGAAATGAGCCAGGCACTTTAAGTAATCACAAAATTTACCAGGTTAGCAGCTCAGTGGATCTACTATTTGAATATGAAGAAGGGGCCTGCATGATTTATTTTTTGAATTTGATCTTTTGACCTTGATAACAGTTTCATCCCCAATACATTCATTTTAATTTCATGAACTTAAATTAATGTGAAATTTGATAATGTTGCAAGACTGAAAAACAAAAAGAAGCTTCAGAGATACAAAACAATTGTTTCAAGATATGCTTGTCCAGCAGGATGTGTGTAGTAATTAATAGATATCTTCATATTAACTATAATTTGTAATAAGAACTGTTTAAGGCCCCCAAAAATGGCAGTTACTACTGACAAAGGATTTCTCAACCACAGAACTGTTGATTTTATGATTGAGTGAAGCTCTGTCGTGGTGGAATCACCTGTGCTTTGTAGGATACTTAGCATGATCCCTGGCTTCTACCACATACCAGTTTCACCCCTTAGTTGTGACACCATAACCAACCCCCAAATTGCCAGATGTCCCCCTGGATGAGAACCACCAGTTTAAGTAACAAATAGGAATAGAAATGTCTGAGTTTTAAAATGCATGTTATGAATTAAAATACCATTTAATGCTTTTTTTAAGGAAAAACTTGTCTATAATTTTAAAAATCCATCTTCATAATAGATCAAACATTTCCTAGAAAATCATCTGGAATTAATGTTATTTATATATGGAAGTCATTCTCTAGATAAAAATATATCCTACCTTGCTACCTGGGGCAGCTGGCTGGATTCCTCATCATTAGAAATACCTCAAACTAATGTATTTTCCTGAACCTGAATTATTTCTAATGTTTTTATTTATAACAAAATTGTACATTTCTAGGTCATGCTGCCATCATGTTGAAGATCTGCACAGCCATGAAGACAATGATTTCAAGTGACATAGTTCTGGGAATCTTCTTCATCTCTCAGACTGGCATTGGGTTCCTAGGGAATTCTTTGCTATTCTTGTTGTATATGTACACCTTCTTAATTCAACCTAATAAAAAGAAGCCTAGAGATGTGATTCTCACACACCTCACTCTATCTAATGCCATGACACTCATATTCAGGGGCATTCCAAATATACTGTTATCCTTCGGAATTAAGATTTTCATGGATGATATTTGTTGTAAAACTGTGCTGTACATTCAGAGTTACTCGCGGTCTTTCCGTGTGCACAACCTCTCTCCTTAGCATGTTTCAGGCAGTGATCATTACCCCAAGTAATTACAGATGGGTGTGGCTCAAACTCAAAATCTCCACGTACACTTTGCCCTCTTTGCTTTTTCTGTGGATCATCAACATGCTCATCTACATTGAAGTCATCTTAAGAGCTGTATCCAACAGCAATACTACCCAATCTGGACCTGGGTATAACAGTCCCTTTTGCAAAATCAAAGAGTTCAAAGAAAAGAGTGCAGCAGCTTTCCTAAGTGCTGTGTTAATTCAAGATTTGTTCTTTCTGTTCCTCATGACATTCAATAGCATCTACATGGTCAGTCTCCTCTTCAGGCACTACAAGAACGTCCAACATGTTCATAGCACCACACATTCTCCACAGTCCTCCCCTGAAAACAAGGCCACCTATGTCATCGTCCTGCTGGTGAGCTGTTATGTGTTCTTTTACTGGACCAACAGCTTCCTGACCATTTATTTATTTTATGTTAATGAGAAAAAGCAAAAACTGGAGCTCATCAGTGGTTTTCTCTCCTCTTGCTACCCAACCATCTGCCCCTTCTTGCTAATAAAAACTGAAAATAGATTTTCCAAACTGACTTGCGCCTAACAAGGATCTACATTTCCTCTTCCCAAACAGAATCTGATGAAGGCCACAGCACGGTCATCTGGTATACCAAGGAGGCTTTGTGATAATATATACAAGAAAAGGAACATATTTTGTAAAGTTGTGGGTTGTATTTCTAGCCCCATTGTATCTAAGTTACAGTCTGAGGAAACAACAATTTATAGGCAATTTATTAAAGTTGCTTTTAATCTTTAAATGAAAATGTATGTTATATTCATATGGGAGGCTTTGTACATAAGTTGTATACATTAAGTATTATATGGAAATGCAACACCTTGAAGCAATAGTGAAAGATATGACAATGACAACCAAATGAGGATGAAGTTTAGTTTGGGGTATTTGAATGGATATAACAGAGAGAGATACACTTGGGTCTTAATAGATTCTTCTAATGTTTTATATCCAAAACTAGGATGTAAATAATAAATTATCCCTTATACTCTGTATTTGAGAAATATTTTGATTACTTTCAACAGATTTATTGAGGTTTAGTCTGCATTCCATAAAATTTACACATTTTAAATGTATGACTCAATGATGTTTGTATATTTGCTGAATTTTGCAACCATCACCACAATCCAACTCTAGAATATTTCACTTCACAAACATCCCTCCTGCTCACATACAGTAAATCCCATGCCCACTCCCAGGCCCTGACAATGATTTTCCTACTTCTCGTGTCTAATGGCTTTGCTTAGTGGATATTTCATATAAATGGAATCACAAAGTATGTGGTCTTTTGCATGTAGCTTCCTCCCTTAGCATGTTTTTTGAGGTTCACTCATGTCATAATTCATTCTTTTTTAATGAAGAGTATTCCATTGAATGGATATGGAATATTTTGTTTATCCACTCTGCAATGAAGAGATGTTTGTATTGTGTTACTTTTTGGTTATTGTGAAAATTATAAATAATGCTTCTATGAACTGAGGTGACTTATGGTAATTTATGTTTAATTTTTACAAACTTCTAAACTGTTTTTCCAAGATGTGTACCATATTATATTTCCATAAGTGAAATATGAGTGGGATCCAGTTTCTTTGCCTCCTGACAAGAACTTATGTTAAACTACTTTTTATTTGAATCATTGTAATAAGTGTGTACTGATATCTAATTGTGGCTTTAATTTTCATTTACTTAATAAATAGATGTTGAACATATTTTCATGGTCTTATTTGTCACCTCTGTATTCTCCTCAGTGAAAATGTCTGTTCATGTCTTCTGTCCATTTTCTAATTGTATTGTTTGTTTCTATAATATTGATCTTTGAAAGGTCTTTATATATTCTATTCTTTATATAATCTAGATGTAAATCTTTGATAGATATGTTTTGTGTCTTTCACTCTTTTTACAGGATCTTTGAAAGAGAAAAAGTTTTATTTTTGCTGAGGTCCAATTTATCAATTTTCTCATTTATGGATTGTGCATTTGGTGTCAATTCCAAGAACTCTTTGTATAGTTCTAAGTCTAGACATGTCCTCTTGCTTTATCCTTAAGTTTTATACTTTGACAATTTATGTTTATGTCTGCAACACTTTTGAATTAATATAAAACATGGGGTTTAGATCAAGTAAATTTTTTGCCTTCTGACTATCCAATTAGCCCAGCACCATTTGTTGAAAATGCTATTCTTCCTCTATTGAATTGTTTTTGAGTCTTTGTCAAAATATTCAGTTATTCAGTGAAAATGGTGGAATAAAGAATTTCAAAAATCCTGCCCTCCATAAAAACAAAGAAGACACTACTGGTTCCTTCATTAATTATAAGCAAATAGAATCTTTAATGCATGTTCATTTAAAAAAAATGAAATAGACCCTCACATCTGTGGACAATGATTGTTTTTGTTTATTAGAAAAGTTATGGGTTTGCAGATCATGCATAAAATACAAGATTCCTATATACCACCCTATCATTGACAACTTGCATTGGTGTGGAACATTTCTTAAAGTTGATGCTAGGAGAACATAAAATGGTGGCTAGGTGAGACAGGGCAAAAAAAAAAAAAAAACACCTCCATGAAAAATACTAGATAAAAGTCAGAAAGTGACCCAGAACACCAGTTCCAGTGATGCACAGCTGGCAAGTTCTGTTAAATCCACAGGGACTGTTCACTTCATGAAACCAGGAGTCTTCATTCTGAAATGAGTGAGTACACCTGCTGAATATCCAGCAGCCAAGCTGAGGTGTGGGAAAACTATGGGTTGGTGTTTGGAGTCAGACTAGTTCTCTTTAAAAAAAAACCAAAGCAGCTATGGATACAGCAGCAAGAACCACACAGTGAAGTGTGGCAGGAATGGGCTGTGTGAACACCTCAATATCTGGCATGGATGACAGCCTTTCATGCACCCACTGCTAATTGTCTCTGAATGAAGAAGGCAGAGGTTAGCCATCTTCCTGGTGGGCTGGGAACACCCCCTGCAGCCATCTTCCTGGTGGGCTGGGAACATTCCTGCCTGGCACTGATGCCAAAGCCCAGAGCCACACCAAAAAACACAGTGTGACAAGAAGTGTTTCCAGCAACATGTGCACATGCCACAATATTGAGCATGGACAATAGTCTTTCATGCACCCACAGCTAATTGTCCCTGAGCTGGGAAGGTGGAGCTGTGTGAAAAGGGAGAAATCAATATGCCCCAAGCAGCCATCCTTGCAGCATTCTGGGAAAACACCAACATGGCTCAGTGGCCCAGAGCTTCCCCTTGAGGGATGGCATGCACTTGTGACATAGCACAGCATTGCCTCAGTCGAAGTGGTGTGGCTTGGAAGAGGGACCCACTCAGAAACCCCAGGAACCATATGTTAATACCAAGGACTTGTGGGTCAGTGGCAGAGACAATCTGTGGTGAGACTGAAATGAAGGTTTAGACTCTTGCAACAGACATAAATCTCCAGGAACACCTGGGAAGTTTGATTACTAAAGCTGCCCTGCCTCCCTAACCACCCAGACACATGCCCCACATTCAGGGCAGACAGCACCAAGAACAAACCCAAACCTGGTGCATCAGTTGGACCCCACAAGAATCAGACCTACACACACCAACCACAAAGACAAATTTGGGGAGAACTGACTTGAGGGGAATAGGTGACTTGTGGATGCCATCTGCTGGCTAGGTAAAGTGCACACCACCAAGCTGTAGATCTGAAAATTAGAGAATAATCCTTCATATCCTAAAAGATCCCTATCAAGTAAAGCAAATGCCAAGAGGACAAAAACAACAGAAAATTTTAAAGCATATAAAAAGACAATATGGATAACCCAAAACCAAATATGAAAATTGAAAGATGAGAGGAGACACAGTACTTGGAGCAATTAATCAAAGAACTAAACATAAACAATGGGAGCATTGCACAGGATATAAAGGACATGAAGAAGATCCTAGAAGAGCATAAAGAAGAAATTGCAAGAGTAAATAAAAAAAGATGATCTCATGGAAATAAAAGAAACTGTTGAAAAATGAAAAAAGACTCTGGATACTCATAGTACAAGACTAGAGGAAGGTGAACAATGAATCAGCATCCCCGAGAACCACAGAATGGAAAATGAAAGAACAAAAGAAAGAATGTGGAAAAAACAAAAAAAAAATTGTATTGGCCCTCAGGGATATGATAGATAAAATAAGACATCCAAATATAAGACTCATTGGTGTCCCAGAAGGGAAAAAGAAGAATAAAGGTCTAGAAAGAGTATTCAAAGAAATTGTTGAGGAAAACTTCCCAAACCTTCTACACAATATAAATACACAAAGCATAAATGCCCACCAAACTCCAAATAGAATAAATCCAAATAAACCCACTCCAAGATATATTCTGATCAGACTGCCAAATACTGAAGAGAAGGAGCAAGTTCTGAAAGCAGCAAGAGGAATGGAATTCACCACATACAAAGCAAACAACATAAGACTAATTAGTGGCTACTCAGCAGCCACCTTGGAGGTGAGAAGGTAGTGGCATGACATATTTAAAATTCTGAGAGAGAAAAATTTCCAACCAAGAATACTTTATCCAGCAAAACTCTCCTTCAAATTTGAGGGAGAGCTTAAATTTTTCACAAACAAATGCTGAGAGATTTTCCTAATGAAAGACCAGCCCTACTTCAGATATTAAAGAGAGCCCTACTGACAGAAAAACAAAGAAAGGAGAGAGAGATACAGAGAAAGATTCAGTATTAAAGAGACTCAACATTGGTTCATTAAAGGACAATAAGAGAGAGAGGGAAAAATATATCTGAATATTCTTTCATTCTAAAATGATCTTACTGGAGATAAACACTCTCTGTTTCTACTTACGTCATATTCTCTCTATTTCCCTCTCATTCTTGAAAGAGATGCTTTTTCTGGATATGGTAGATTTGATAGTATTTTCTCTGAACAAACTGAAGCTATCAGTCTATTGCTTTCTGGTTTCCACTTTTGCTGTTGTTGAGAAGTCATATTTTGCTACTTTTGAAGTACTTTTTGATCCTTTTTTTCTTGAAGCACTACTTTTGATCTTTCCCTCTGACTGCTTTAACAATTTCCTTCTTGTCTTTGGTATCTGCAGTTTCAATATAATGTATTCAGGTATGAATTCATATTTTCCCTGCTTTGATTTGATTGTGTTTCCTGTGATGTAATTTTTTTTAAATGTGTAAAATATAGTCTGTCTTACAGAATGTCTAAAACTGCATAAAATACAATGTACAGCTTAATAGAATTTTACTAGCACCATAGAAGCCCTCTGGCCTTCTTCCCAATCAAGCACTCCTCATTTTCCTCTTAAAGCAATTACTACCTTTATTTTTAGGATAATAACATCCTTATTTGTTTTTTCTGTTAGATTTATACTACTTATTTATGCATCCATAGTTTATTTTCAGCGGTTTTTAAACTTTACATATGTAGAATCATAAGACAATTATTTTTAGTCTGGCAATAAATAAATAAATAAATAAACAAACAAACAAACAAAATTTCTGATAGGTATGGTAGGAACAAGTTCACAGAAATGTTGCCATATTAGGTTATTTTCTAAGGGTAGAGTAGGAATATGTTGGAAGTAAAGTAGTTTCTTAGGTTAGTTGTGTTTTTCTTACTCCCTTGTTATGGTTTGTTTGAAATGTTCTTTTTTTGCTGTTCTATGTTTGTTTTTAATTTTTTATAGTTGATTTAAAAAAAGAGTTAATTAAAAAACAGTGAAAAAAATATGCAAAGCCCCCTTGAGGCACTGGTGGAGAATGCAGGGGTGTTGGGCTCCCCCACCTCAATGGTTGCTGATGTGCTCACAGACATAGGGACTGGTGGTTTGATGGGCTGAGCCCTCTACAATGGGACTTGCCCTTGGGAAGAATGTTGCTGCAAAGGAGAGGCTAGGCCTCCGTATAATTGTGCCTAAGAGCCTCCTCCCAAATGCCTCTTTGTTGCTCAGATGTGGCCCTCTCCCTCTAGCTAAGCCAACTTGGCAGATGAAATCACTGCCCTCCCCCCTACATGGGATCTGACACCCAGGGGAGTGAATCTCCCTGGCAACATGGAATATGACTCCCAGGGAGGAATCTAGACCTGGCATTTTGGGATGGAGAACATCTTCTTGACTAAAAGGGGGATGTGGAAGGAAATAAAATAAGCTTCAGTAGCAGAGAGATTCCAAAAGAAGCTGAGAGATCACTCTGGTGGGCACTCTTTTGAACAATATACACAATGCTTTTTAGGTTCTAGTGAATTGGAATAGCTAGCAGTAAATAAAAACAAACAAAGGCACCCGGTGTTCTTTTTTACTTTAATTGCTCTTTTTCACTTTAATTATTATTCTTGTTATTTTTGTGTGCATGGTAATGAAGGTGTCAGGGATTGATTTGGGGGATAAATTCACAACTATATAATGGCACTGTGAACAATCAAATGTATGATTTGTTTTGTATGACTGAATGGTATGTGAATATATCTCAATAAAATGAATTTTAAAAAAAAGAAAGAAAAGAAAAATGAGGGAAGAAAAAAAAAACCCAGTGTTCTTTTATTGCTTTAGTTTTTTTTTCACTTTAATTTTTGTTCGTATTATTCTTGTGTGTGTGGTAATGAAAATGCCAAAAGTTAATTTTGGTGATGATTGCACAACTATATAATGGTACTGTGAACAAATGAATGTACGTTTTGTTTTGTATGACTGCATGGTATGTCAATATATATCAATAAAGTGAATAAAAAATAAAAAAAATAAATTGATGCTAGCACATTTTTATAATTGTAATATTAATTAAAGTCCATGGTTTAATTTAGGGCTCACTATTTGAGTAATGCAGTTCCATAATTTTTTCAAAATTTTTATTATGTTACCATATATACCATCTAAAATTTCCCCTTCTAATCATATTCAGATATATATGCCAGTGCAGTTAGCTGTGTTCACAATGCTATGCTACCATCACCACCATCCATTACCAAACATTCACATCATTCCACATAGGAACTCTGTACATTTTAAGGATTTACTTCCCATTCCCAATCCCCACCTCATCCCCTGGTAACCTATATTCTAGATTTTTACACTATGAATTTGTTTAAACTAATTGTTTCAAATCAATGAGATCATATGATATTTGTCCTCATGTCTGACATCAGCATGCTTTCAAGTTTCATCCATGTTGCCACATATATCAGGACTTCATTCCTTTTTATGGCTGAATAATATTCCATTCTATGTATATACTACATTTTATGTATACATTCATCAGTTGATGGATATGTGTGCTGCTTCCACATTTTCGCAGTTGTGAATAATGAATAATGTCACTATGAACATCTGTGTGAAAATATCTGTCTGAGACCCTGCTTTCAATTCCTTGGGTTATATACCTAGTAGGTGAATCACTGAGTCATATTGTAGTTCAACATTCAGCTTTCTGAGGAGCCACCAAACTGTCCTCCACAGTGGCTGCACCACGTTACTTCCCACCAACAAAGAATGAGTGTTCCTCTGTCTCCACATCCCCTGCAATGTTGGTTATTTTCCATTTTTTTTAATAGCAGCCATTCTGACAGGTTGGAAGATGCTTCCCTGCATATTATTCTAGAAGTTTGATAGTTCTAGCTCTTATATTAAGGTCTTTGGTCCATTGTGAGTTGATTTTTTTGTATGTATGTACGTAGGGAAACATCTTAAGGATCTTGTGTTAGGCAATGGTTTCTTAGATTTTACACACAAAGTGCAAGCAACAAAAGAAAAAACAGATATATAGGACCTCATCAAAATTAAAAATGTTTTTTCTTCAAAGGACTTTATCATGAAAATAAAACAGCAACCTACACATTGGGAGGAAATTTTGGAAGCTACATATCCAATAATGGGTATCCAGAATATAAAAGGAAGTTCTTCCTCTTAACAACAAAAAGGCAAATAATTCCATTTAAAACAGGAAAAGACTTGAACAGACATCTCTCCAAAGAAGATATACAAATGGCCAGAAAGCACATGAAAAGATGCTCAACATTATTAGCCATAGGGAAAATGCAAATCAAAACCACAGCAAGATACTATTTCACACCCAGCATTTCTCAACTCCCTTCCCCAAGAACCTCATCCCTTACTGTTCAAATCCTTTCTCTCTGCTAGCAGATGGATGGATGAAAACCTGCATGTGCAGTTGTACAACAGAGGAGAGGTTTGCACTGGGGCTGTGTTTACTGGCTGTGCCACTGTTTCACTGGTTCAACTATGGGGTGGTGCCCTTTGGGGGGCCATTTGTGGGAATGAGGAGAAGTCATTGGGAAAGACTCACAGGTAAGAGAAGAGAGATGGGGGATCCAAATTCATTCTAAGGAAAATGGCTCAGTGTGAAAGAGGAGGCTTGGGAGCCCATCACACTCCAGAGCTGCCCTCCCTCCCAGTGCATCCTCACTCTAACTGCCTGAGTGTGGAGGAGTAGAAATAAAAATGCGGTAAAGCTGTCCTTTCACCAAACTTTCCACATGTGGCTCCTGAGCTGCCTGCAGAGCTTTAGAATATAGTCTTTTTCCCAGTTCTCTGGACAGCTGGTGCCATGACCAAGGAGAAAATAATTGACATTGGGATTGGCCTGGGCTTTGGTGGGGCTGTGGCCAGAGCATCTCCACAGCCTCTGGAGCAGAGGGACCCTGTGCACACTCCATGGGCCTCCCAGAAAGAGTGGATGGTGGGAAGCAGGATTGGGCAGGGCTGGATAGAGTTCTGCCTTCATGGATGGGGAGTGGAGCCTGAGATACAGGAGTTTGTTTTCTTACGGTGACCCTCATTTTAACTCCAGGCTGGAAAGACTGGGAAGACACTGGATGAAGGGTACAAAATGTATTCAAAGCCTGTCATTCTGGAACTCACTGAATACCAGTAAGCTCACCCTAAAAAACCAATGAAAAGGACTTCTAAACCTGGATGCAATTTATCAAAATTTGCTGATGAATCCATTACCCTTCAAAACCTTGCTTTCTTTGGCCCAAATCTGGGCTTGTGGTAAGAAGGTCACTGTGGCCCTGCTCCCTGGACAGACTCGGGGACAAAGATGTTAAAGGCTGCCCTGCAAGGAAGTAGACTCTGCTTATGCTCCTTCCCAGATCTTTGAGTCAAGATACTTTTCCAGAGATGTCCAGTGTGTGAGCCTCCTTCTCCCCCTCTGCCCCTCTCCTCAACCTCAGGCCAGTAAGCTGGGGGAGTTTCCAGGATTGGGGAGATTTTCAGCCCCTCCATTCAGGCCTCCCCTTAACCATCAACTGCCCTCATCTGAGATGAGGGACACACTCTTTCTGGGTCACTTTTAATAGTGGGTGTGCTGTTTTGGAGCTGTTATCCCCAGAAAAGGCCATGTTCTTCTCATCCATCCCTGTGGGTGCAGAACTGTTTTGGGTGGGACTTTTTTGTTGGGTTGTTTCAATTGAGATGTGACCCCACCCACTGAAGGTGGGTCTTAATCCTCTCATTGGAGTCCTTTGTGAGAGAATAAAAGGCAGAAACAAAGGCCCAGTGAAGTTTAGAGAAAAGCCCCAAAGAAGCTTAGAGGCAACCCACAGAAAATAGGAAACCATTGAAGCCAGAATCTGAAGCAACAAAACCCAGGAGCAAAAGACCAGCAGATGCCAGCCATGTGCCTTTCCATGTGACAGAGTAGTCCCAGATGCCAGCAGTCTGACTTCAGAGTCCAGGTATCTCCTGTGGAGTTGGGCATTTTTATGACCTAAGAACTCTAAACTGTAAGCTAATAAACCCTCATTGTCAAAGCCAACCAGCAGCTTCAGCAAACCAAAACAATGGGAAATGTTCTGCCTCTTCAATAAGGTGCTGCCATTACTGAGAAACCTTGGGCAAGGTGTGTGCAAGTGCTAAGCAGAGGAACAAGAAAAAGGCCCTAACCCATGGTCTCTACCCTCAGGAGTATTTTGGGGGATGGAACACACAATGAAAAAGGAAACAAAGGAGATGAGAAAGAGAGAGGCAGGGTGAGAAACAGAAAAAATTAGAGATACAGAGAGGTGGGGAGAGAAACAATGAAAGCTAAAGAGAGCCTGAAAGAAAGACGTTTTTTAAAAAAATCAAAACTGAAAGGAGAGTTTCAAATCTCAGCTCCCAGGGAACCTCAGGGACGTTCTGAACCTATCCAAACTGCAGTTTGTTTCCTCCTCTCCAAAACGGCAGTGATAACACTCCTTGCTGCAGAGGCAGAGCCACCCATAGGGTGCACAGCTCCAGGCAGGTATTTGTGTGTTTCTCTGTTGGTATAAAGATTGGAGCATCCCTAAGGCAGGGTGCCACTGGCAGAATGCAGGACCACTTTGGGCCACCCTTCTGGACAAATGATGAAAGAATATTACAACATCACTGTTTACTATAGTCCTAAGTTTACATTAATTGTATTATTCCTATATATAACCCTATTATTAAAACCTTGCAATAGTGATGTACATTTGTTCTAGTTCTTGGAAGAGCTTTCTTAAATTTGTACAATTAACCATAGTCATTGTCCACTGTAGGTTTTGTTATGTTATACAGTCCCATGTTTCATCCTCTAGCTTTCCTTCTAGTGACATACACACCCTAAACTTCCCCTTTTAACTATGCTCACACTAGCATTGTTAGTTACACTTACCATATTGTGCTACCATCATACAGGATTGTGCCATCCATTTCCAAACATATACAGTCAAACTATTAAACATTCTTTACAAATTCAGCATCTTCTGCTCATTCTCTACCCTCTTTCCTATAGTCTAGATTTTAACTCCTGAGTTTGCTCATTATAATTAGTTCATATTAGTGAGAACATACAATATTTTTCCTTTTGTATACAGTTTATTTCACTCAACATAATGTCCTCAAGGCTCATCCATGTTGTTGCATGCATCATGACTTTATTCTGTCTTACAGCTGTATAATATTCCAATGTATTATATACCACATTTTGTTTAATTTTTCATCCACTGGTGGACACTTGGGCTGTTTCCATCTATTGACAACTGTGAATAATGCAGCCATGAATATCAGTGTGCAAATGTCAGTTCATGTTCCTGCTTTCAGATCTTCCAAGAATATACCTAGTAATGGGATTGCTGGATGATATAGCAGGTCTATAGTTAGCTTCCTAAGGAAATGCCAAACCAGTTTCCAGAGCAGCTGCACCTTCTACACTCCCACCAGCCATGAATAAGTGTTCCTATTTCTCCACATCCTCTCCAACACCGGTAGTTTCCTGTTTGTTTAGTAGCAGCCATTCTAGTAAGTATGAGATGATATCTCATTGTGGCATTGATTTGCTGTTCTAGTTTGCTAATGCTGCCAGAATGCAAAACACTAGAGATGGATTGGCTTTTACAAAAGGTGGTTTATTTGGTTACACAGCACAGTCTTAAGGCCATAAAGTCTCCAAGGTAACACATCAGCAATCAGGTACCTTCACTGGAGGATGGCCAATGGTGTCCAGAAAACCTCTGTTAGCTGGGAAGGCATGTGGTTGGCATCTGCTCCAAAGTTCTGCTTTCAAAATGGCTTTCTCCCAGGATGTTCCTCTCTAGGCTGCAGTTCCTAAAAAATGTCACTCTTAGTTGCTCTTGGGGTATTTGTCCGCTCTCAATTTCTCCAGAGCAAGAGTCTGCTTCCAAGGGCTGTCTACAAACTGTCTCTCATCTGCAGTCCCTATACTTTATTCAAAGTGTCCCTCTTGGCTGTAACTCCTCTTCAAAATGTCACTCACAGCTGCACTGAGTTCATTCTGTCAGATCATTTGTATGGCTCCAGTGATTTAATTTAGACCCACCCTCAATGGGTGGGCAACACTCCATGGAAATTATCCAATCAGAGTCATCACCCACAGTTGGATAGGGCACATCTCCATGGAAACACTCAAAGAATTACAATCTAATTAACACTGATAGGTCTGCCCACACAAGATTGCAGCAAAGATAATGGCATTTGGGGGGGCATAATATATTCAAACTGGCACATTTCCCTGATGGTGCTTCTTACTTTAGCAAACTGTAGCCTGTCTGTGCTGGTGAATTCTGAAAAGGATCCTTGCCCCAATTAGATTAAAATTTAGGAGACATGCAAATTGACACAAGACCTTTAAATCCCCAGATAGACAACTGACACTGCACAAGCAGTTAAGCAGCTGTGATGGTCAGCACTGGGGAACAATGGAGGGAATGAAGCCATTTGGGGAGAAAGAGTTTACTGGGAAGGGAGCTCCACACCATGGATCTCCAGCTCCTAAATCCCCCTGGCTACCAAGCCCTCCTTCTTGGAAGCATCTAAAACACCAAGAACTGTAACTGAGGAGTTAGGATTTAACCAATAATTATGACTACCGTTCTGTTATTCTTTCTGGTATCTTGGGGTAGACAAAGAAAACCTGAAATCTCTTGCCCACAAGTGGCTCCTTTAAAAACAATGTTAGTTTCCCCTCATATTTTCTTATTCTAAAAAGAATACCCAAGAAATTCAGAAAGTTAATTAAAAAGTTAATAAAAAGTTAATAAAAAGTACGAGTTGGCTCAAGTCCCCACAAGGATGCGTTCAAGTCCTAACCCCCAGCCCTGTGAGTAGAACCCATTTGCAGACAGGATCCTTGATGATCTGAGTTAGGTGAGGCTAAGTGCTAGTTCACAGGGACTGAACCAGAGTCTTTATAAGGAAAAGAAATTTGGAGACTGTCAGCAGGAGACACATGGCATAGGTTGGGGGATGTGTGGCCAGCAAGCCATCAGAATGCCCCAGATGTTAGGGAAAGCATGGCCCTGGTTTGGAATTTCATCTGCAGAGCTGTGAGATCATAAATTCCCATTGTTTAAGTCAACCTATTATGGCTCACTGGATGAGGCTGGGCTCCTACCAGAGCAGAGTCTTACTCCACACTTGGGATCTGCCAAGAAGGAATTCACAGATGTGACAGGCCGGCAGCAAGGTGAAAGAAAGCAAGGTTTTATTTGAGATGTTATGGAGGGCACTGTCAGGCTGGAGCCACTGAGCCAAAAGACCACTCCCAGCAGGGCAGAGCTACAGCTCAGTATAATGTTACAGCTCAGGATAGTACATGCAGAAAAATGCCAGCATGGGTGAACTCAAGAGAGACAGTGGAGACCAGTGAGCTGGTTCTTGGCCTTTTGTTGGTTAGAGGGGAGGGGCTTTGACACTTGGTATTCTAGGATTGGCTGATTGTGCCAGTTTGAATGTATTATGTCCCCCCAAAAGCCATTATCTTTGATGTAATCTTGTGTGGGCAGACATTATCAGTTTTGATTAGATTTCTTTGAGTGTTTCTTTGGAATGCACCCCACCCAGCTGTGGGTGATGACTCTGATTGGATAATTTCCATGGAAATGTTGCTCCACCCTTTCAGGGTGGGTCTAAGTTGATCAGTGGAGCCATATAATTGAGCTGACATAACAGAAGAAACTCAGTGCAGCTGTGAGTGATATTTTGAAGAGGAGATACAGCCAAAGGGACACTTTGAAGAAAGCACAGGAGCTGCAGATGAGAGACAGTTTGAAGATGACTGTTGAAAGCAGACTCTTGCTCCAGAGAAGCTGAGAGAGGACAAAAACCCCACGTGCAACTAAGAGTGACATTTTTGAAGCACTGCAGCCTAGAGAGGAATGTCCTGGTTGAAAGCCATTTTGAAACCAGAAGTTTGGAGCAGATGCCAGCCATGAGCCTTCCCAGCTAACAGAAGTTTTCCGGACACCATTGGCCATCCTCCAGTGAAGGTACCTGATTCCTGATGTGTTACCTTGGACATTTTATGGCCTTAAGACTGTAACTTTGTAACCAAATAAACCCCCTTTTATAAAAGCCAATCCATTTCTGGTGTTGTGCCTCCCAGCAGCATTAGCAAACTAGAACACTGATTCTTATGCAAATAAGGGACTGCATGGTGGTCAAATGGGGGACCAGCTAAGAGTTACTTGTGATTGGCTCAACTGAAGGCCATTTTGATTGGTGCTTGCATTCCAGGCCCTCTTGATTGGTCCGTCAATGGTGGCTCAGGATTGGCTCATTTGCAATCTTAGTCTCGCACCCCCCTGTCTGCTGGTGCAAGGTTCCCTATTCTAGCCTGACTCAAACATGCCTGAGTCCATCTTACCTCCAGCTGTGCAGCCGTGGCCTCCAACAGGGCATCCCAAACTGATGGGCCCCCCACAGGAGTCACATTTATCAAGCACACACAAGACAGGCCACAGCCATTTCCTGATGGACCTGAAACACCTTATCCTCAGAGCTTATCACTTACAGGGCGAAAGGAGGAGAAGCCCAAGGGGCAGATCCCTGGGTCTTTGTCCCCACACCAAGGGGTGGCCCCAAAACAGAATGGGCCAATGACTGCAGCACAAGTGGGGACACCCATTACTGGGAGCTGATCTAGACCAAGCAGTTTCCTTATTCCAAGGGGGATGGGGCAGAAAGCAGATATCCAGAACCCAAAATGGTCTCAACACAGCCCCCCAGGGGAGGCAAGGAGGGCACAGAGCCAGCCTCAGGGCAGCTCCCCACAGGGCTCCCTCTGTGGGTCCCAGGAGGATCTTCCACCAAGACATAGGTTGGCTGCTGGGCAAGCCTTGTCCACATGGCAGAGGAGGATAAACCTGAGGGCGACAGCTGGAATGACAGAAACCCACAAAGGAGCACAGAGAGGCTCATGCCACAGGCAAACATGGACTAGCACACACACACACACACACAGCACATGTGCACACACACACACATGACCTACAGTCACACACATACACACAGAGCTGCCTAAAAGCCCCAGTCACAGTGATACCAAACAAACTTGTGACACTGTGGGACAGGGGACCCACAGAGACTGCAGGCCCTTTTCCTCACACACCCACTGTCATCTCAGAGAGGCACAGGATGCCACAGGCCATCCACTGAATGCCCCAGGGGTCTCTCACGTGGCTGCAAAGTGGAGGTCCATATTGGACACCCAGCATGGCTCCCCAGAGGTGGCCCAGGAGTCCCCATGCCTGAGGTCCCACTGCCCATGTCGACTTAGAGCAGGGGTGCTGCTGGAGTTGGGGAGCTGGTTGTATCAGGTAAGGGGTCTTCTGTGCAAGGAGGAGCCGTCCAAACACAGGCCTTTTGGACACCTGGGACTTAGAGCCCCTGTTTGGCTGACTCATCACCAGGGAGGGACTGGAAACAGGCCAGGGGACTGTATAACAGTGGAGCTCTGTGTTCCCCAGTAAACATATTCTTAAACCTAATCAATTTCTGTGGGTGTGGATGGAACATGGAAGAGAAAGGAGAGGCTAGTAGATGTCACCATGTGCCTTGACACATGACAAGCTAGGGACTGAGGGTCGCTGGCAGCCAGCCCAAGTGACACAGTCTTCAGGGAGAAAGCATCATCTTGACACCTTGGTTTGGCCTTTCTCTTAGCCTCAAAACTGTGAACAAATAAATTCCCACCATTTAAGATGAACTGTTGCATGACATTCACTTGAGCAGCCCAGGAAATGAGTGGGGGGCTGCTATTTCAAATACCAAAAATGTGGAAACAGGTTTGGAATTGTATCATGGGGAGAGGTTGGAAGAATCTTGAGGTACTGGAGAGAAAGGCCCAGATTGCTTTGAAGAGACTGTCAATAGAAATATGGATGCTAAAGGTATTTTCCATTGAGGCCAGAAATGGGTGGTTTGGAAAATTCTGAGCCTATGCAGAGCAGGGTTTCATGGGAGGGTTTGAGCAAACATGGATCCCATCAGCCACTTCCATGCAAGTCAGGATTGGAGGTGCAGCTACCCAGGAAGGTTGGGACCCTGTGAACTACAGGCAAAGCTGGCAAGGTTTTTGTAAGATTTGTAGGAATGAAACAACTGCTAGCCTGGACTAAAAAGGACAGTGAAGGGACAAATTGAAGGAAGAATGACTTCAACAGCAGAACCATGGAAACTGAGGTCTAAAGCAAACTAACATCCCTGGACCAAGAGAGCAGGCCTTCCACCCCATTGTTCAGGGAGGGTGCTGCCACCCTACTGCTCAGCAAGGGTGGGGCCTGCACCTCAGTGTTCTGGGAAAGCCCAGCCACTGCATAAGCACTTAGAAGGGGTGGGCCTGCTGCCCCATCAGGCCTGGAGAACAGACCATTGAGTCCCAGGTGACTCTCAGAGCTTGGGATCTAATGGAACTTTCCCTGCTGGGGTTCAGAATTGTTTGGGACCTGTGACCCTGATTTCCTTCCAATTTCTCCTTATTGGAATGGAGATGTCAATCCTATACTTGCTCTGCAATTGTATATCAGAAGCAGATAACTTGTTTTCTAGGCTTTTCAGGTCCACAGAGGGGCCTGTGCCCCAGGACACACACCACCCATAACCAATTTTGATGAGACTTTGTACTTAGCATTGTTACTGAACCAACTTGACACTTTTGGGATATTGAGATGGAATGAATGTGTTTTGCATGTAGAAAGAACATGGCTTTTGGGGGTCCAGAGGGTGGAGTGTAGTGGTCTAGAGTTGTATGTACCCCAGAAAAACATATTCATAAACCTAATCCATTCCTATGGGTGTGGATTCATTTTAAGTAAGATGTTTTGATGAGGCAACTTCCGTTAAGATGTGGACCACTTTAATTAGAATGGGTCTTAATCTAATTACTAGAGTCCTTTATTAGAGGCTGAAATTCAGACAGAGAGAGAAAGCCATGGAAGCCAAAAGCTGAACAACAGAACCTGGAAGAGAGAGGAGAGAACAGGAAATGCCACCATGTGCATTGCCATGTGACAAGCTGACTGAGGGTCACTGGCAGGCAGCCTCAGAAGGCCACAATCTTTGGGAAGAAAGCATTGCCTTGATGATGCATGTCCTTGATTTGGACATTTTCTTAGCCACAAAGCTGTGAACAAATAAGTTTCCTCTGTTTAAGTTCACCCATTCCTGGCCTGGGCAGAAAATCCTTGTGATCACTGAGCTGCCACTGCACAAATCCCCATGGCATGGGGCTGTCCCCGTGCAGACCCCGGGCTTCATGCAGCACCTCTTATGGCTGGGGAGAAAGAGGGCAGGGGCTCAGTGGAGGGCGGGTCTGGACTGAAAATCCCTGCCTGTGTCTCCTGAGGGCCCATCACCCTCTCCCCTTCCCCGGAGCTCAGGGCAACAGCGCCAGTGCCCAGGCCCAGCCCGGGCCAGCTCCGGAACAGCTCAGACAGGCTCAGTCTCCCACCCTCACTCGTCTCCTCTACTCCTGTTGCCACCCCAGGGTGGCCCCGGTTCTTTCTATCCTGTGCTCCTGCAGCGGTGGTGCAGTGTGGGAGTCTCTTGACTGTGGGATCCTGAGCACTTGCTGTCACTCATTCTTTCTGAGTTTCAGGTGCCCACAGTCAGAGCTGAGAAAAACTATGGGGTCCCACAGGAACTTAGGTGTGACTCCTGATGGCTGCAGACCTAGCCCACTTCCTGCTGTGGCCCCCACCCCAGGCCATATCCAGTCATCTCACAGAGCCCCCCAACCACACAGCACGGTGGGTAAACAGCACCTTGTGAAATGCAAATCTTACCATGTCTGTGCTCCTAAACCCTTCAGGGCTCCCTACTGCTCTGGGCAAGAACTCACTTCTTCCTAGGTCCCAGGGGCTTCTGCTCATCTGCATCCCCAGGCCATTCTCCCCAGGGCCTTGGCATGTGCCACAGCTGCCCTCGGCGGCTCTGCACAGGCGGCCCCTACCCCACACTTCTCCCTCTTTTAGGGCGTTTCACATTCATCTATGAGATTCTGGAGTCTGCCTCCACCACAGGCCCAGAAGCCCCTCCAGGGTGGGGCTTGCCTGGGCTGTGTTCATGGAGGACCCTCGGCGCCCAGAGCCAGTGAGGGAGGAACCAAAAGAGGGGAGCCCCAGCAGGGACTCAGGCAGCTCCAGCTGTGGCCCTGGCCTGAAGGTGGGGGACCGGGACCTCAGGTCACCAGGGGATGGCCTCTTCCCCCTGCCAGGGATCTCAGGGAAGACAGGTGTGTCCCAGCGACCCCTGCTGAGCCCCCCTATTCATCTCGCCCTGCAGCCTGACCCCGAAACCGCCCTTCTGGGGGTGGCACCAGGTCACGCAGGCTCCTTGGACCTCGCCCTACAAAGCCCCCGTCCTCCCAAGGGCCGGGCGTGCCATTCCGGGTTCTTCTTTCCTGCTGGTCATTTCTACCGTGATGTACCTGCTTCCCCATCTTGCTGTTCAGTGGCTCCCTCCCAATTTGGGGCAGGGGTGTACCCCACCCACTGACCCACGCCTCCATGGCGGCAGGCTTTTCAGTAGTTTCCTAAATTCGTGTGGTTTATAAAAAAGCGTAATTGTTCATTCCAGGGAACTCATTCCGCAGGTGGGACAAGGCATTGGGCCGCGCTTCCCTCTCCATTCTGACGTCCAATTGTCCTGGCAATGTCGGGCGGATACAGGTGATGGCAGGTCCGAGGACACGCAGCGCTTCGGGGTCCTGGGGGTCCTGCGGGCTACCTGGGGCAGCCCCACCCCTGCGCCCCCGAGAGGGGGGACTTTACTATCCCCAGTTTAAGTCAAGGGGCGACCTGCCTGACTCAAGGGCACACACACTGCTTGTAACTGGCGCAGCTGGGACTCGAACCGCGGCTCCGTGACTCGCACACTCTTCGGGGACAGCGCGGCTGAGGCCACAGCAGGTACGCCCACCGCGAGAGGCGCAGGCAGAGGAAAGCGCTCACACTGCGCAGGCGCGCTCGGAGTCTGCGCCGACTCCGTCGGGTGCGGCGGGCTCCTCAGATACTTGGATTTTTTTAAGATGGGGCGGGGAAAATGTAGAGGGGCGGGGCTAGCGTCGTTCTGGGACACTGCCCCCCGCAGGGGCGGGGCGAGTGCCGAGGAGGCAGGGCCGTGGGCGGGGCGAGCCTCCCAGAGGACGCAGGGAATGAGACGCTTGGCGGTGCGTAAGCGGGGTAAGCCTCGCTCTAGAGGACGCAAGGGGTGGGGTACGCATCCGTTGGGGGTGGGGTGGCCGGCGGTGGACTATGGCGCTTTACGACTGACGTCAGAGGAAGCGGGCACGTCGGGTAGGGCGCGCCGGCGGCAAATACGGCGCGCTATGGCTGATATCTGAGGGGGAGAACCTTGGGCAGGGTGAGACTCGTTCTGCAGAACGCAGGGAATGAGGCGCGTGGCGGTGTGTGGGTGGGGCGAACCTCTCTCTGGAGGACGCAGGGGAAGAGGCGCGTGGGAGTGTGGGGACGTGGGTGGGGCGAGCCTCGCTCTGGTGCACGGAAGGGGCGATGCATAGGTTGCCAGGGCGGGGCGCGTCGTGTGGGACGGGTCAGCAGCGGAATACGGCGCGCTTTGGTTTACGTCAGAGGGAACATCTGGCGGGGCGGGCTGGTGGTGGATTACGGCGCGCTACGGATGACGTCAGAGGGGCTGGCGCGTCGGGAGGGGCGGGCCGGCGGCAGAATACCGGGTGCTATGGTACGGTCAGAGGGCTCGGGTGGGGCGGGCCGGCGGTGAACTATGGCGCACTATGAGTGACGTCAGAGGAGTGGGCCGGCGGCGGAATAGACGCGCTACAGCGAACATCAGAGGGGGCCGTCGAATGGGATGGGGCCCTGTACGGTGACGTCAGAGGGGGTGGAAGTATCGCAGCGGCGGCCGGGCGCCATGGAGCGCTACGTGGGCGTCCTGGAGGTAGCCGGGGACGGGACCCGGCAGCAGGAGCGGCACTACCAGCTGCTGTTGGCGCTGCAGAGCCTGGTCAAGGAGCTACCCAGGTTCGCGGCGAGGCGGGCGGCGGCGGGCCGAGGCCGGGGGTCCGGCTGGCCTTTACGTCTCCCCGCCACCCCCTTCCCCCCCACTGGCAGCTCCTTCCAGCAGCGTCTTTTCTACACCACGCTCAGCGACCTGGACCTGGCGCTGTTCGACGGCACCGTGTTCGAGATTGTGCAGGAGTTCTTGGAAATCCAGCATCTCACAGAGAAGTCTGTTGAACCAGTGTCTTCGGCTGCAGAATGAGCACCGAGGTGCGGGGCGGGAGCGCAGCCTGGATTCACACCGCGGTGGTTTCTCCAATCTTATTTTACACTTAGTTGTATGGTTCCCTTTTAGCATGACTTCTAGAAACCCCCACCCTTTCCCAGGAGCGTGGAGCTCGGTGTTAGGTCAGCCCTCTTTGGCAGACCCCGGAGGCGGCTGTCCGCGGGGCCGCAGTGGCTGGACATCTGTCCGGCGCCCCTTGGGGCCAGACCCTACACTGGCTGTGCATCAAATTCCCTCGTGTTGCTCCCTGAGGGACCTTCCGAGACCCGAGGGGTTTCCCAGCTGAGACACCCTCAGCCAAAGTCTTGTGCCTTGGCCCCTCCCAGGCATCCCCAGTTGGCAGCCCCGGGAACCCTTCCTGCGAGGAATTTAGGGCAGCCCCCCTGCCCCATCAGGTTTCTCACCTTTGTTATTTTCTTTGTTTCTAATTTCTAATTATAGAAACATTTATAAAAACAAACATTTAGAAAAAAATGAATAACGTAGCAAATACGCATATGCTCTCCACTTGGATTCAGTAGTTAACACTTTGCAATGTTTCTTTACATCCCCAAACACAGGACATATATAGCGCTTTGCCATGCATCTTCAGCATTCCTCTAGACTTGGGTTTCCCACCAGATACTCTTGACATTTGTGGCTGGATAAGTTTTTGTGGTGGGTTGTTGCCCTGTATGTTGTAGAATCTTAGCAGCATCCCGAGTCTCTGCTAGCTAGATGGTAGTGGTACCCACAGAAGTGACAACCCAAAATGCCTCCAAACAACTCTAGGGGGCACCGTTTCACTAGAACAAGAACCATTTTCTGTGCAGCAACAGCGAGTAGCCTCCTGGGAAGTCAACCACCCCAGGTGTCTTCTGACCAGTTCTCTAACTTTTCTCAAAGGATCATTTGAAATTAGGGGATCCAGTGTCAGCTCTGGCACTGCACTTGGTTTCTTTGGTTTCTCCTTTTCTAGAATAGTTCCCCAGCACTGATCATGGCACTGCCCTCTTGAGAATCCAGGGCATTTCCCTTCTGGATCTGTTGGATTCTTTCTTCATGGGGTCATTTTACCTGCTTCTGGGTTCTCTTCTGTGTTTCCTGTAAACTTGGGGGCAGGGCTCCAGGCCTGGATAGAGGCAGTTAAACATTTGTGGCAAAAATTCCTCCTGCTGATGCAAGACTCTTTCACCTCGGGGGGCAGGTGACACCCATCTGACAGGATCAGTGTTTCTTTCAGAAATGGGTGCTGCATTTTATGAAATCCTTGAGATGATCACAATGGTGAGCTACACGGATTAGCTTTTGAATTCCTGGAATAAGCTGCACTCCTGGGATCAGTTCTACTCAGTAGTGATGAGGGATCATCTTTTCATTGGATTTGACTTGCTCAAATCTTAGGAACTTTTGCCTTTGTGTTCCTGATGGATAGAGGTCTGTAATTGTGTTTTCTTGAAACGTCTTTGATTTGGGCTGCAGGGTAACGCCAACCTCAGGCTGAGTTGGGAAGTGTAGCTTCCTCTGGAAGTTTGTGTGGTGGTTGTCTTTGCGTGCAGTTCACAAGCTGAAAGCCCCCAGCCCAGGGTTCTCTTTGTGCCCAGATTGTCCCTTTTGGCCAGCTCCATGATCTGACATTCCTGCTGTGCTTTGAGTGTTTCCTTACTCTCTGACCCAGGACTGAATCAGGCTCATCTTTTCTGGTTGTAATCTGCCCCAGCCTGGGAGTCGGTCACTTCTACGTGGAGCCCTGGTTCCCTTTAGTGGGAGGTTTTGCTACTACTTGCCCCTCCACAGGCTGGGCCGGGTGTCAGTGCCACTAGCAGAGGGTGCCAGTGCCCGGGCTGCCCTCTTTCCCCAGCACCCGCCTGAGGGAGCAGGTGCTGAATGGCCATCCTTCCTTCCTTCCTCTCTCTGCCCTTGCTGGTGAGTACCGAGGCCAGGCCCATCCTGCCCAGTGAACACGTGCAGGGCTCTGCTCCCCTTGGTCGCCCACCCAGGGGGTATCTGTGAACTGACCCGGGGTTTGCAGCTGCATTTGATAAACAGCAGGGGATGGTGCCTTCCCTGCTTTCATCTCTTTCCTCTTGTGCTGCCTCCACGTGGAGCCCTGAACCAGGTGACGAGGCAGGTACTTTCTTTCCCCACTGTTTGTGGAGATGTTCAAGCTCAGATCTTGGTTTCAAATGCATTTAATGTGATAAAGGACATCACAGGTGTATACAGAATGCCAGGAAACAGGATGTTGAGGAAGGCCGGATTCAATTTGCAAGTATTTTGTTGAGAATTTTTGCACCTATATTCATTAGGGAAATATGCCTGTAGTTTTCCTTTTTTGTAGTATCTTTGCATGGTTTTGGTATTAGATTGATGTTAGCTTCATAAAATGAGTTAGGTAGTGTTCCATTTTCTTCAATGTTATGAAAGATTTTAAGATTGGTGTCAGTTCTTTCTGGAAAGTTTGGTAGAATTCCCTGTGAAGCCATCTGGCCCTGGGCATTTATTTGTGGGAAGCTTTTTGATGACTGATTGGATCTCACTGCTTGTAATTGGTTGGTTGAGGTCTTCTGTTTCTTTTCTGGTCAGTCTAGGTTGTTCATACGTTTCCAGGAAATTGTCCATTTCCTCTGCATTATCCAGTTTGTTGGCATACAGTTGTTCATAGTATCCTCTTATAATTTTTCTAATTCCATTGGGATTTGCAGTAATGTAAACTTTCTCATTCATTATTTTGTTTATATGGGTCTTCTCTCTTTTTGATTTTGTCAGTCTAGCTAAGGGCTTGTCAATCTTGTTGATCTTATCAAAGAACCAACTTTTGGTGTTACTTATCCTCTCTATTGTTTTTTGTTCTCGATGTCATTCATTTCTGACGTATGCCTTGTTATTTCTTCTCCTTGGTTTAGGATTGGTTTGCTATTCATTTTCTAGCTTCTTCAGTTGATCTATTAGTTGTTTGATTTTGGCTCTTTCTTCCTTTTTAATATATGCATTTAGTGCTATAAATTGCCCCCTCAACACTGCTTTTGCTGCATCCCATAGGTTTTAGTATGTTGTGTTCTCATTTTCATTCATCTCTATATATTTAGCAATTTCTCTTGCTATTTCTTCTTTAACCCACTGATTGTTTAGGAGCGTGTTATTTAACCTCCAGATATTTGTGAATTTTCTAAGTCTCTGATGGTTATTGACTTCTAATTGTATTCCATTGTGGTCAGAGAATGTGCTTTGAATAATTTCAATTTTTTTAAAATTTATTGAGGCTTGTTTTATGTCCCAGCATATGATCTATTCTGGAGAAAGTTCCATGAGCACTAGAGAAGAATGTGTATCCTGGTGATTTGGGATATAATGTTCTATATATGTCTCTTAAATCCAATTCATTTATCGGATTGTTTAGGTTTTCAGTTTCCTTATTGGTCTTCTGTCTGGTTGATCTATCTGTAGGAGAGAGTAATGTGTTGAAGTCTCCCACAATTATTGTGGAAACATCAATTGCTTCCTTGTTTTGCCAGTGTTTCTCTCATGTATTTTGTGGCACCTTGATTGGGTGCATAAACATTTATGATTGTTATTTCCTCTTCTTGAATTGCCACTTTTATTAGTATGTAGTGGCCTTCATCTCTCCTAACATCCTTGCCTTTAAATTCTATTTTCTCTGAGATTAATATTGCTACATCTGCTTTCTTTTGGCTGTAGCTTGCAGGAAGTATTTTTTCCATCCTTTCACTTTCATTTTCTTTGTGTCCCTTTATCTAAAATGAGTTTCTTGTATGCAGTGTATTGGTGGTTAATTTTTTTTCATTCATTCTGCGAATCTGTGTCTTTTAATTGTGGAATTTAATCCATTTACATTCAATGTTATAACCATGAAGGCATTTGTAGAATCAGCCATCTTATCCTTTGGTTTGTTTGTCATATATATTTTTTTTCTCTCTCTATTGATATCTTTTAATGTACCCATACTGAATCTCTTTAGTACTGAACCTTTCTCCATGTCTCTCTCTCCTTTCTTTGTTTCTCTGTTGGTAGGACTCCCTTTAGTATCTCCAGTAGGGCATGTCTCTTGTTAGCAAATTCTCTCAGCATTTGTTTGTGAAAAATTTAAGCTCTCCCTCAAATTTGAAGGAGAGCTTTGCTGGATAAAATATTTTTCATATGAAATTTTTCTCGCTCAGAATTTTAAATATGTCATGCCACTGCCTTGTCAACTCTATGGTGGCTGCTGAGTAGTCACTACTTAGTCTTATGCTCTTTCCTTTTTATGTGGTGAATTGCTTTTCTCTTGCTGCTTTTGGAACTTGCCCCTTCTCTTCTGTATTTGACAGTCTGATCAGAATATGTCTTGCAGTGGGTTTATTCTATTTGGAGTTCACTGGGCATTTATAATTTGTGTATTTATGGTGTTTAGAAGATTTGGGAAGTTTTCCCCAACAATTTTTTTGAATACTCTTCCTAGACCTTTACCCTTCTCTTCTCCTTCTGGAACATCAATGGATCTTATATTTGGATGTTTTATATTATGTATCATATCCCTTGGGTCCATTTTGATTTTTTCAATTTTTCCCCATTCTTTATTTTGTTATTTCATTTTCCATTCTGTCATCTTCCAGGTCACTGATTCATTGTTCAACTTCCTCTACTCCTGTATTATGAGTATCCAGAATCTTCTTAATTTGGTCAACGGTTTCTTTAATTTCCAAAAGATTGACTTTTTTTTATTCACTCTTGCAATTTATTTTTTATGCTCTTCTAGGGTCTTCTGGATGTCCTTTATATCCTGTGCCATGCTCTTCTTCATGTCCTTTATATCCTGTGCCATGGTCTTGTTGTTCATCTTTAGTTCTTTGATTAATTGCTGTAGGTAATGTATCTCCTCCGATCTTTTGATTTGGGTGCTTGGGCTTGGGTTATCCGTATCATCTGTTTTATTCATATGCTTTAATATTTTCTGTTGTTTTTGGCCTTTTGGCATTTGCTTAACTCGATAGGGTTCTTTTAGGGTTTGTAGACCAATTGAAATCCTTATCTCTAATTTGTCAGATCTACAGCTTCATGGAGTACACTTTCTCTAACCAGCAGGTAGCGTCCATGAGCCACCTATTCCACTCAAGCCAGTTCTCCCCTGCTTTGTCTTTGTGGTGAGTAGGGGAGTGAGTCTTGTGGTGTCCAATTGGTGTACCAAGCTTTTGTGTGTATTTGGTGGGCCTGCCCTGTATATGGAGCATGTGTCTGGGTATTCAGGGAGGGGGAGCAGCTCTAACAGTGAAATCTCCCTGGAGTTCCTGGAGATTGAAAGCTGCTGCAGTAGTCTAATCCTTGAGTTAAGTCCTGCACAGTTGTCTCTGCCACTGACCCACAAGTATTGGCATATGGCCCCTGAAGCTTGTGAGTGTGTCCCTCTTCCAGGCCATGCACCCTTGTTCCTCTGCTGATGGATGACTGTGCTATGTCACAGGTGAGTGCCATCCCGCTAGGGCAGTTCTGGGCTGCAGGGCCATGTAGGAAGGCTCCCATTTTTCTGAAAGAATGGCTGAATGGGGCATGTTAATTCACACCGCTCTGCCTTCCCAACTCTGGGACATCCAGCTGTGGGTGCAGCGAAGGCTAATTTCCATGCCCAATTTTGTGCTGTGTGCATGTGTTATTGGAAGCACTTCCCATCACACTGGGTTGTCTGGGGCAGCTCTGGTCTATGGGGCCAGCAACGGGCAGGAGTGTTCCCTGTCCACCAGGATGATGTCTGTGAGATGCACCCCCCTTTTCTTGGGAAGTTGTGGAGTTTAATGAATTTTCTCAGCCACTGGACTTATTGCCTTGTGTCTCAGGGCTCTCTTAGTTCTGCTCTTTTCTTGACCTGCCCAAATTGCAAGTTTTTGAGGCTTTCTGTATTGGGCTTCTTAGAATAATTGTTATAGAAAAAGAGAAAAAGATTTAAAAAAAAAAAAACGGGAAAGGCCCTCCTTGCAGATCTAATGGGTTATTGAAATGCTAAGAGACAAAGCAATTAGGGCCAATAAGTAAGGGTCCAGGGGGCAAAGAAACTGGTTTTTCTTTGGATTTGCATGTAAGCCTGACTCTGCCTGAGCTCTGACCTTCCCCTTTCTATGTTCACCAGAACTCCAGTAAGCCTCTGCTTTTATTTTTGGATTTTTTCCTGCTGTTTCTGCTATGCCTGTCTCCTCTCCACCAGGCTGGCTGCTCCTGGATTCTCTGGTGTCTGGTCTCAGTCTATCTATGATTGGAGTTTGGATCAGTAGAATGAGTTTCTGATAAGAGCTGCAACTGCAGTTCTCCCTCCTTATTCCCAGCACTGATGGCCCCTCCTCCCATGGGGCTGTGCCTGGCAGGGAGGGTTGTGGGTCCTATGGCCACAAAAACTTACAGATTTCACTGAACTCAGCAGTTCCACATGTTCATGAGTGTTGTATGAAGTATGCCCAAAGTCAAATTGCTCTGCACTGTCTGGTCCATGCAGTTCCTGGCTTTCTACCTACTTCCTTGGAGGAGTAACTAAAATGTACACCTTACCACTCCACCGTCTTGCCCCCTATTTATGTTTAATAATGATCTGATTACTTTGGTTACCATTGCAAAGGTATTATTGGAAAATAATTTTAACAAACATGACTTAAGCCATAGCATTTCTTTTATGCCTACTATTTCTAATTTTCAGGCTTGGTTGAAAGCATTATAAATGACACATCCTCCATATTTCTACACCCAGCCCTGCCCTCACAGCTGCCTTAAGTGGCTGGCTCTGGGGGCAGGGATAGGTGAAACAAGGAAAAGATGAAGTCTGGTCTGTCAAACTTGAATTTAAAAGTTTTATATAGGGCTGTTGGATTTGAGAGTTTCTACATCTTTTTTAAAACTATTTCCAATTATTAGATTTATTTCATTTAAGTCTATTACCCAGACAATTGGAGAAGGTCTTTGTCTTTTCCAAAGGCAGCCCTCTGGCAGCCTTCTGCTGTCTTAGGGCAATTCCACGGGTGTGTTTTTTATGTCCTGCTTTGTTTACAGTAATTATAAAACTAAGGCTTTGAATCCTTATGCCTAGAAGGTTTTTCTTTTTGGACTTCAGGATTACTAGTTTATATATATAAGCACTTATTCATTTTAAAGCAATTCAAGTAGAGCTCTTTAAGAACTTTTTGTTAATTTGCTATTACCATTCAGAGGTATGAGGATAAACATTTAACAGACTGATGAGACACAAATAGAAAGTTAGTTACAAGAAACAGAATCACAGAAGTACTTTTTTAGAGGGACAAATAAAGATCTAAATAGGCAGTATCTTAACCCATTTTTGCCATTTTACAGAACTAGAGTCAGAATCAGTAAGCAATTAGGAACACTTGACCAATGGAAATGCAGTAAGACACCAACTAACAAACTTACAGGCACTTTACACTTACAATATATTTAAGTAACACACCAATTAATAACTAGACCAAACACAATTAACAATTAAACAGGCATTATTATATCTAAATAACCCAATGTTTAACAATTAAACAAGCATTACACACCTAGTATACCTAGGTAACTTACCAGTTAACAGTTAAACAGGCCTACTTAATTTTATTAAATACCAGTTTATCATTGGTTGACTTTTTTTTTCTGAAGAGTATACTCAAAAGATATAGAGATCAGAGCAGGTGGATTCTTCTGGAATTGAGACCCAGGCCTTTAACCTATGTCTATGAAACTAGAACCAATGTACTATCTCCCCAGTCTCATTTTTTTTTTAATTCAGTTTTATTGAAATATATTCACAAACCATACAGTCATCCATGGTATACAATCAACTGTTCACAGTATGATCATATAGTTATGCGTTCATCACCACAATCTATTTCTGAACATTTTCCTTACGTCAGAAAGAATCAGAATAAGAATAAAAAATAAAAGTGAAAAGAGAATACCCAAACCATCCCCCCCATCTCACCCTATTTGTCATTTAGTTTTTACTCCCATTTTTCTACTGATTTTTTTTCAATTTTTTAACTTTGTTTATCAAAAAATTAAAAACAAACAGGCAAACAACAACCAAAAAAACCCCACAACATTTCAAACAAAGCAATGGATTAAGGAAAACAAATAACCTGAAATAACTACTTTGCTTCCAATATGTTCCTACCATACCCCAAGAAAATTGATAAACCATGTCCAAACAGAGGAGTAAGAAAAACAAATAATCTAAAATAACTACATTGCTTCCAACATGTTCCTACCATACCCCAAGAAAATTAACAACCCCTAAGAAAACAAAGGAATAAGAGAAAAGAAAAACCTAAAATAACTCTATTGCTTCCAACATGATCTTACTATATCCAAGAAAGTTTACAAACCATAATCATTCCTGAGCATTCCCATAACATTGAGACTACCCTCCATAGTTTATCTGTTCTTAATAGATTATCATTCCCCCTCCAGTAATTGGTATCTCTAGGTCCCCTACATTCTACAGTATAAAACATTGTACATTTTTCACAGAATTCACATTAATGGTAACATACAATATCTCTCTTTTTGTGCCTGGCTTATTTTGCTCAGCATTATGTCTTTTTTTTGTTTTTTTTTGTTTTTTTAATCTTCATTTTATTGAGATATATTCATATACCACGCAGTCATACAAAACAAATCGTACTTTCGATTGTTCACAGTACCATTACATAGTTGTACATTCATCACCCAAATCAATCCCTGACACCTTCATTAGCACACACACAAGAATAACAAGAATAATAATTAGAGTGAAAAAGAGCAATTGAAGTAAAAAAGAACACTGGGTACCTTTGTCTGTTTGTTTCCTTCCCCTGTTTTTCTACTCATCCATCCATAAACTAGACAAAGTGGAGTGTGGTCCTTATGGCTTTCCCAATCCCCTTGTCACCCCTCATAAGCTGCATTTTTATACAACTGTCTTCGAGATTCATGGGTTCTGGGTTGTAGTTTGATAGTTTCAGGTATCCACCACCAGCTACCCCAATTCTTTAGAACCTAAAAAGGGTTGTCTAAAGTGTGCGTAAGAGTGCCCACCAGAGTGACCTCTCGGCTCCTTTTGGATTCTCTCTGCCACTGAAGCTTATTTCATTTCCTTTCACATCCCCCTTTTGGTCAAGAAGATGTTCTCCGTCCCACGATGCCAGGTCTACATTCCTCCCCGGGAGTCATATTCCACGTTGCCAGGGAGATTCACTCCCCTGGGTGTCTGATCCCACGTAGGGGGGAGGGCAGTGATTTCACCTTTCAAGTTGGCTTAGCTAGAGAGACAGGGCCACATCTGAGCAACAAAGAGGCATTCGGGAGGAAGCTCTTAGGCACAACCATAGGGAGGCCTAGCCTCTCCTTTGCAGCAACCGTCTTCCCAAGGGTAAAACCTGTGGTAGAGGGCTCAACCCATCAAACCACCAGTCCCCTATGTCTGTGGTCATGTTAGCAACCATGGAGGTGGGGTAGGCGAATACCCCTGCATTCTCCACAGGCTCCTCAAGGGGGCACTGCATCTTTTTTTTTTTTTTTTTTTTTTAACTTTCCCTTCTTTTTTAAATCAACTGTATGAAAAAAAAGTTAAAAAGAAAACAAACATACAATAAAAGAACATTTTAAAGAGACCATAACAAGGGAGTAAGAAAAAGACAACTAACCTAACTGCTTAACTTCCAACATGTTCCTACTTTACCCCAAGAAAGTTACCTAATATAGCAACATTTCTGTGAACTTGCTCCTACTATATCCATCAGAAATTAACAGACCATAGTCATTCCTGGGCATCCCCAGAACGTTAAATAGCTTATCTGTTCTTCTTGGATTATTGTTCCCCCTTCCTTAATTGCTCTCTATTGCTAGTTCCCCTACATTCTACATTATAAGCCATTTGTTTTATATTTTTCAAAGTTCACATTAGTGGTAGCATATAATATTTCTCTTTTTGTGCCTGGCTTATTTCGCTTAGCATTATGTCTTCAAGGTTCATCCATGTTGTCATATGTTTCACGAGATCGTTCCTTCTTACTGCCGCGTAGTATTCCATCGTGTGTATATACCACATTTTATTTATCCACTCATCTGTTGAAGGACATTTGGGTTGTTTCCATCTTTTGGCAATTGTGAATAATGCTACTATGAACATTGGCATGCAGGTATCTGTTGGTGTCACTGCTTTCCAATCTTCCGGGTATATACCGAGAAGTGCAATCGCTGGGTCGAATGGTAACTCTATATCTAGTTTTCTAAGGAACTGCCAGACTGACTTCCAGAGTGGCTGAACCATTATACAGTCCCACCAACAGTGAATAAGAGTTCCAATTTCTCCACATCCCCTCCAGCATTTGTAGTTTCCTGTTTGTTTAATGGCAGCCATTCTAACCGGTGTTAGATGGTATCTCACTGTGATCTTAATTTGCATCTCTCTAATAGCTAGTGAAGCTGAACATTTTTTCATGTGTTTCTTGGCCATTTGTATTTCCTCTTCAGAGAACTGTCTTTTCATATATTTTTCCCATTTTTTAATTGGGCCGGCTGTACTATTGTCATTGAGTTGTAGGATTTCTTTATATATGCAAGATATCAGTCTTTTGTCAGATACATGGTTTCCAAAAATTTTTTCCCATTGAGTTGGCTGCCTCTTTACCTTTTTGAGAAATTCCTTTGAGGTGCAGAAACTTCTAAGCTTGAGGAGTTCCCATTTATCTATTTTCTCTTTTGTTGCTTGTGCTTTGGGTGTAAAGTCTAGGAAGTGGCCGCCTAATACAAGGTCTTGAAGATGTTTTCCTACATTATCTTCTAGGAGTTTTATGGTACTTTCTTTTATATTGAGATCTTTGGTCCATTTTGAGTTAATTTTTGTGTAGGGTGTGAGGTAGGGGTCCTCTTTCATTCTTTTGGATATGGATATCCAACTCTCCCAGCCCCATTTGTTGAAAAGACCATTATGACTCAGTTCAGTGACTTTGGGGGCCTTATCAAAGATCAGTCGGCCATAGATCTGAGGGTCTGTCTCCGAATTCTCAATTCAATTCCATTGATCTATATGTCTATCTTTGTGCCAGTACCATGCTGTTTTGGCAACTGTGGCTTTATAATAAGCTTCAAAGTCAGGGAGTGTAAGTCCTCCCACTTCGTTTTTCTTTTTTAGAGTGTCTTTAGCAATTCGAGGCATCTTCCCTTTCCAAATAAATTTGATAACTAGCTTTTCCAAGTCTGCAAAGTAGGTTGTTGGAATTTTGATTGGGATTGCATTGAATCTGTAGATGAGTTTGGGTAGAATTGACATCTTAATGACATTTAGCCTTCCTATCCATGAACATGGAATATTTTTCCATCTTTTAAGGTCCCCTTCTATTTCTTTTAGTAGAGTGATGTAATTTTCTTTGTGTAGGTCTTTTACATCTTTGGTTAAGTTTATTCCTAGGTACTTGATTTTTTTAGTTGCTATTGAAAATGGTATCTTTTTCTTGAGTGTCTCTTCAGTTTGTTCATTTCTAGCATATAGAAACATTACTGACTTATGTGCATTAACCTTGTATCCCGCTACTTTGCTAAATTTGTTTATTAGCTCTAGTAGCTGTATCGTCGATTTCTCAGGGTTTTCTAGATATAAGATCATATCATCTGCAAACAATGACAGTTTTATTTCTTCTTTTCCAGTTTGGATGCCTTTTATTTCTTTGTCTTGCCGGATTGCCCTGGCTAGCACTTCCAGCACAATGTTGAATAACAGTGGTGATAGCGGGCATCCTTGTCTTGTTCCTGATCTTAGAGGGAAGGCTTTCAGTCTCTCACCATTGAGTACTATGCTGGCTGTGGGTTTTTCATATATGCTCTTTATCATGTTGAGGAAGTTTCCTTCAATTCCTACCTTTTGAAGTGTTTTTATCAAAAAGGGATGTTGGATTTTGTCAAATGCTTTTTCAGCATCTATTGAGATGATCAATTGAATTTTCCCTTTTGACTTGTTAATGTGTTGTAATACATTGATTGATTTTCTTATGTTGAACCATCCTTGCATGCCTGGAATGAACCCCACTTGGTCATGGTGTATGATTTTTTTAATGTGTCTTTGGATTCTATTTGCAAGTATTTTGTTGAGGATTTTTGCATCTATATTCATTAGGGAGATTGGCCGGTAGTTTTTCTTTTTTGTAACATCTTTGCCTGGTTTTGGTATTAGATTGATGTTAGCTTCATAAAATGAGTTAGGTAGTGTTCCATTTTCTTCAATGTTTTGAAAGAGTTTGAGTAAGATTGGTGTCAGTTCTTTCTGGAAAATTTGGTAGAATTCCCCTGTGAAGCCATCTGGCCCTGGGCATTTATTTGTGGGAAGATTTTTGATGACTGATTGGATCTCTTTGCTTGTGATGGGTTGGTTGAGGTCTTCTATTTCTTCTCTAGTCAGTCTAGGTTGTTCATATGTTTCCAGGAAATTGTCCATTTCCTCTACATTATCCAGTTTGTTGCCATACAGTTGTTCATAGTATCCTCTTATAATTTTTTTAATTTCTTCAGGATCTGCAGTTATGTCACCTTTTTCGTTCATTATTTTGTTTATATGGGTCTTCTCTCTTTTTGATTTTGTCAGTCTAGCTAGGGGCTTGTCAATCTTGTTGATCTTCTCAAAGAACCAACTTTTGGTGATATTTATCCTCTCTATTGTTTTTTTGTTCTGCTATGTCATTTATTTCTGCTTTAATCCTTGTTATTTCTTTTCTTGTACTTGGTTTAGGATTGGTTTGCTGTTCATTTTCTAGCTTCTTCAGTTGATCCATTAGTTCTTTGATTTTGGCTCTTTCTTCCTTTTTAATATATGCGTTTAGTGCGATAAATTTCCCCCTTAGCACTGCTTTTGCTGCATCCCATAGGTTTTGGTATGTTGTGTTCTCATTTTCATTCGTCTCTATATGTTTAGCAATTTCTCTTGCTATTTCTTCTTTAACCCACTGATTGTTTAGGAGTGTGTTGTTTAACCTCCAGGTATTTGTGAATTTTCTAAGTCTCTGATGGTTATTGACTTCTAATTGTATTCCATTGTGGTTAGAGAATGTGCTTTGAATAATTTTAATCTTTTTAAATTTATTGAGGCTTGTTTTATGTCCCAGCATATGATCTATTCTGGAGAAAGTTCCATGAGCACTAGAAAAGTATGTGTATCCTGGTGATTTGGGATGTAATGTCCTGTATATGTCTGTTAAATCTAATTCATTTATCAGATTGTTTAGGTTTTCAATTTCCTTATTGGTCTTCTGTCTGGTTGATCTATCTATAGGAGAGAGTGATGTGTTGCAGTCTCCCACAATTACTGTGGAAACATCAATTGCTTCCTTTAGTTTTGCCAGTGTTTCTCTCATGTATTTTGTGGCACCTTGATTGGGTGCATAGACATTTATGATTGTTATTTCTTCTTGCTGAATTGCCCCTTTTATTAGTACGTAGTGGCCTTCTTTGTCTCTCAAAACATCCCTGCATTTGAAGTCTATTTTATCTGAGATTAATATTGCTACACCTGCTTTCTTTTGGCTGTAGCTTGCATGAAATATTTTTTTCCATCCTTTCACTTTCAGTTTCTTTGTGTCCCTGTGTCTAAAATGAGTCTCTTGTATGCAACATATTGATGGTTCATTTTTTTTTATCCATTCTGCGAATCTATATCTTTTAATTGGGGAGTTTAATCCATTTACATTCAACGTTATAACCGTGAAGGCATTTCTTGAATCAGCCATCTTATCCTTTGGTTTATGTTTGTCATATTTTTCCCCTCTGTCTATTAATATCCTTTATTGTACCCATACCGAATCTCTTTAGTACTGAACCTTTTTCCAAGCCTCTCTGTCCTTTCTTTGTTTCTCTGTCTGTAGGGCTCCCTTGAGTATCTCCAGTAGGGCAGGTCTCTTGTTAGCAAATTCTCTCAGCATTTGTTTGTCTGTGAAAAATTTAAGCTCTCCCTCAAATTTGAAGGAGAGCTTTGCTGGATAAAGTATTCTTGGCTGGAAATTTTTCTCACTCAGAATTTTAAATATATCGTGCCACTGCCTTCTCTCCTCCATGGTGGCTGCTGAGTAGTCACTACTTAGTCTTATGCTGTTTCCTTTGTATGTGGTGAATTGCTTTTCTCTTGCTCCTTTCAGAACTTGCTCCTTCTCTTCTGTGTTTGATAGTGTGATCAGTATATGTCTCGGAGTGGGTTTATTTGGATTTATTCTATTTGGAGTTCGCTGAGCATTTATGATTTGTGTATTTATGTTGTTTAGAAGATTTGGGAAGTTTTCCCCAACAATTTCTTTGAATACTCTTCCTAGACCTTTACCCTTTTCTTCCCCTTCTGAGACACCAATGAGTCTTATATTCGGACGTTTCATATTATCTATCATATCCCTGAGGTCCATTTCGATTTTTTCAATTTTTTTCCCCATTCTTTCTTTTATGCTTTCATTTTTCCATTCTGTCATCTTCGAGGTCACTGATTCGTTGTTCAACTTCCTCTAGTCTTCTACTATGAGTGTCCAGAATCTTTTTAATTTGGTCAACAGTTTCTTTAATTTCCATAAGATCATCCATTTTTTTATTTAGTCTTGCAGTGTCTTCTTTATGCTCTTCTAGGGTCTTCTTGATTTCCTTTATCTCCCGTACTATGGTCTCATTGTTCATCTTTAGTTCTTTGAGTAGCTGCACTAGGTGCTGTGTCTCTTCTGGTCTTTTGATTTGGGTGCTTGGGCTTGGGTTCTCCATATCGTCTGGTTTTTTCATATGCTTTATAATTTTCTGTTGTTTTTGGCCTCTTGGCATTTGCGGAACTTGATAGGGTTCTTTTAGGATTTGTAGACCAATTGAAGTCCTTATCTCTAATTTATCAGATCTACAGCTTCGTGGAGTACACTTTCTCTGACTAACCAGCAGGTGGCGTCCACGAGCCACCTGTTCTCCACAAGCCAGTTCTCCCCTGTTTAGCCTTTTTGGTGAGTGGGGGAGTGAGTCTTGTGGGGTCCAATTGGTGTACCAAGCTTGCGTGTGTAGTTGGTGTTGCCTGCCCTGTATATGGGGCGTGTTTCTGGGCAGTCGGGGAGGGGGGGGGGTGGCTCTAACAATCAAATCTCCCTGGTGATCCTAGAGTTTTAAAGCTGCTGCAATAGTCTAATCCTTCAGTTCAGTCCTGCCACAGTTTGTCTCTGCCACTGACCCACAAGTCCTTGGTATTGGCGTATGGCTCCTGAGACTTGCAAGTGGGCCCCTCTTCCAGGCCGTGCACCCCGGGTCCTCTGTTGAGGGATGACTGTGCTATGTCACAGTTGAGTGCCGTCCCCCCAGGGCAGTTCTGGGCTGCTGGGCTGTGTAGGGAGGCTCCCAGTCTGCTGAAATGATGGCTGAATGGGGCTTTGTTAATTCACACTGCTCTACCTTCCCAACTCTGGGACAATCAGCTGAGGTTGCAGGGAAGGCTAATGTCCACGCCCAGTTTTGTGATGTGTGCCTGTTATTTGAAGCACTTCCGTCACACTGGGTTGTCTGGGGCAGTTCTGGGCTATGGGGCTGGCGATGGGCAGGAGTGTTTCCTGTCCACCAGGATGATGGCTGTGAGCGGACACCCCCCTTTTCTTGGGAAGTTGTGGTGTTTAGTGAATTTTCTCAGCCACTGGATTATTGCCTTTTGTCTCAGAGCTCTCCTAGTTCTGCTCTTGACTTGACCTGCCCAAATAGCAAGTCTTTGAAGCTTTCTGTATTGGGCTTCTTAGAGTAATTGTTTTAGAAAAAGAAAAAAGGAGTAAAAAAAAAAAAAAAAAACGGGCCCTCCTCAGAGATCTAATGGGTTATTGAAATGCTAAGAGACAAAGCAACCAGGGCCATTAAGGAAAGGTCCACAGGGCAGAGAGATCAGCTTTTCTTCGGGATTTGCATATGCGCCTCAGGGCCCTTCCCCTTTCTATGTTCACCAGAACTCCAAAAATCCTCCGCTTTTATTTTGGAGTTTTTCGTGTTTTTTTTTTTTTCTATGCCTGTCTCCTCTCTGCTGGGCTGGCTGCTCTCAGATTCTCTGGTGTCTGGTCTCAGTCTATCTATGGTTGGAGTTTGAATCAGTAGAATGAGTTTCCGATAAGGGTTGCCACTGCAGTTCTCCCTTCTCCTTCCCGGAGCTGACAGCCCCTCCTCCCCCGGGACTGAGCCTGGCAGGGAGGGGTGCGGGTCCCCTGGCCGCAAAAACTTACAGATTTCGCTGATCTCAGCAGTTCCACGTTTTCATGAGTGTTGTATGAAGTATGCCCAAAGTCAGATTGCTCTGTGGTGTCCAGTCCACGCAGTTCCTGGCTTTCTACCTACTTTCCTGTAGGAGTAACTAAAACATACAGCTCACCAGTCTGCCATCTTGCCCCCAGTCCCCCAATCTCATTTTACCTTGATAACTCACCAAGTCAGATGTCTGGACTTAAAACTGCAAACAGTTTTTCTCTTTGAGGTCTTCTAAGGAGCCAGAAGTCTGGAGTGTTGGCAGGACAGAGAAAAACCCAATTGCTGAATCTGTAGACTAAATACAGTCCAGCGGTCACAAAAGGCTCAGTTACCATGCTCACCCAACCTACCAGGCTTCAGAGCCTCAGGCATTATTCCTTTGTGGGATGTAACATGTTCCAGGTACTATTATGTTTTTTGTATTGGTTAGACAGGGCTATTATATGGCTCTGGTAGTTTATACTTGTATTAGTTAGGGTTCTCTAGGGAAACAGAATCAATGAGAGGTGTCTCTGACTATCAGATTTGTAAAAGTGAGTCACACAACTGTAGGTATCCATGAGTCCAAATTCTGTAGAGTAGTCAGCAAACTGTCAACTCCAAGGAAGATGTCTGATGGACTCCTCAGGAAATGAACTGGGATCTTCGACGAATGTGTTTAATGAACTCCTCAGGAAATGAACCAGCAACTTCAATGAACTCCTCAGGAAATGCTTCACTGGGCAGCCAAAGAAAAGGTGAAGGTCCTCTAACTGTCTCACTTAGAAGTCTTCAACTGATTAATTGGATTAAATGCAGCCAATTTAATGCAGTAATCTCTCATGTAGAAAGCATGCCCTTTGGTGAGTCATCAGTCACAGCTGCAGTCAATTGACTGATGATTTAATAAACCAGCCACTAACATCCTTGCAGCAATTGTTAGGCCAGTGTTTGCTTGACCAGACAGGTGGGTACTATCACCTGGCCAAGTTGACACATGAACCTAACCATCACAATACTGATATATTTTCACAGGACATTTGGGGAAGGCCCCTTTTGATCAGGAGCTGTTGCTAGGGAGATGGTAGCTACCCAGCCCTCTTCCCTGCCTGGGGTATCAGGGTGTTGAATTTCCTGTTTTAACCCTTTGATGGGCCAGAGGTTGAACATGCTTACCTTTCACAGTTTTAATTTCCCAGTCAGACAAGGCAGCATTTTCTTTTTCTTTAGAGTTGAGGCAAGAAGACAGAATGATATGGAGGTTATGCCAGGTGAGATCATAGGGGGGACAGAGAAGAGAGTTTTGGGGAAGGGGAGAATGGAGAAATAAGATTTGGAAAGTGGAGCAGAAAGAGTAGATGGGGATCAGTGGTTTCTCTCAAAGAAATCTTGGAATTTTATTCCATTTGCCACTCTGTTGAGAAAATCTGTGAAGATCAGTGAGAATTTGGGGATCCAGGGTCCCATTTTAAGGTCAATTAAAGCTATTGTCTAATTTGTATTGCAGCCAGATAGAATTGGCCCTGTGCTTTTAAGAAGCAACCTAATGGGGCATACTATGGTTGGATGGAGGACATGTTGCCCATAAGGAGGCCTGAGGGGAGCCTGAAGGAAAGAATGTGTTTTAGATCCTGGTGGATACAAGGTGAGAAGCACAGGCCTCCCTGTGAGTCACCCTCGAGGTCCAGAGAAGTGAATTATTCCCAGATGGAACCAGGAGGATGGGGTGTCTCCACCACCTCCTGGTGCCATGGCCCAGCAGCCATGCAGTGAATTTCTCTACCTAATATTAGGATTTCCAGTGCAGCAGGGGAAGACAAATTCAGGGCTTGTGCAAATTACTTGCCCCCAGGCTGGATAAGAGGTCAGTGCTGATGTTTAAATGGCAAAGGAAAGGCCTGTTGCCTCACCCTCCTGGGTTTTGGTACCAAATATAAGTAGTCTGGCAGAAAAGATGAGTGATGAAGTGTTCTAGTTTGCTAATGCTGTGAAATGCAAAACACCAGAGATGGATTGGCTTTAATAAAAAGGGGGTTTATTTGGCTACACAGTTACAGTCTTAAGGCCATAAAGTGTCCAAGGTAACACATCAGAAATTGGGTGCCTTCACTGAAGGATGGCCAATGGCATCTGGAAAACTTCTGTTAGCTGGAAGGCACGTGGCTGGCATCTGCTCCAAAGTTCTGGTTTCAAAATGGCTTTCTCCCAGGATGTTCCTCTCTAGCAAGCTTGCTCCTCTTCAAAATGTCACTCACAGCCACACTGAGTCCCTTCTCTTTGAGTCAGCTCATTTATATGGCTCCACTGATCAAGGCCCACCCTGAATGAGTGGGGCCATGCCTCCATGGGAATATCTCATCAAAGTCATCACCCACAGCTGAGTGGGGCTCATTCCAAGCAAATCTAATCAGCACCAAAATGTCTGCGCCACAAAACTACATCAAAGATAATGGCGTTTGGGGGACACAATGCATTCAAACTGACACATGAAGCCAAATTGCAGGCAACAAGAAAAGTTTATTGAAAGAAGCTTCAGTGTGGCCCCTGCCAGCAGAGAGGATGCTCGACAGGGAAACTGCACACTCCTATGGTGTGATTTCTCTTTATAAGGCTTTCTGCCAATCAGGGGTTTGTATGGTGTCTTGGAAATGAAAGGTATGTGAACTTTGGCCAATAGGGAATTATACATAGTTTATCTTGTAGCTTGGCAGTGCCTGGTTTGTAGATTTCAACAGGAGAGGTGGGGAAGGAGGCGGCAAAAGTGTGGCTTGAACAGGAGAAATGGCATAAAATGGGGGGAGGGAGGGGGCAGTAACACAGCCCAGCTTCACAAAGAGGGAAAAGGGGGAGGGGCCCTGGGCCCAGACCTAACAGTTTTAACCTTCATTTCTAAGATAAGCAGTCATGTCTCATTTCTTTTCAAATGTTTATTGAGAAATTATATATCCTTTTTAGTGGAATATCTCTTGAAAACTTTTATCCATTTTATTTTTCTAGTAGGATTAGTTCATATACTGAATATGAACATGCTATTAGATATATGCTTATAATGACTCATGATTCAATATTTTACTTGTGTTTTATCTCTAATAATGATGTCCTTCAAGGAAAATAAATTAAGACTTTTAATTATGTCCAATTTCATTTGTTTTTATTTTATGTTTAGGATCATAAGAAATCCTTGACTATGACAAATGAGGAAATCACTCATATTTTTCTAGAAATTTTGCTTGCTTGTTTTTAATACCTTTTTCAAAAGGTAAAAATTATCTATCAACACTCTTGTATTAATGCTTAGGACTTTGGGGAAATACAGCTAATGGTTATGTTAAATATTGGTATCAAAATTTTCCAGTAGATTTTTGAACAGTCCATTCAATTGTCCTGGTGACTTGTAAAACAGGGTACTGTGTATCTGTGGGTCTATGAAAGCACTCTGTTCTGGACCATTAGCTTATCTATCAGTCTTTCTACTACCATCACATGGTCTTAAATACTGAAGATCTCTAGATATCCTGAAATCTGGTGGTGTGTGTTCTCCTACATTATTATTATTCAAAAATGTCATGGAAAATTTAATCCTTGAATTTCTGTATAAGTTTCTGTATTAAGTTTCAGGAATAGCCAAATATTAGAAATTATACACATGCACACCAACAAATAAAGAAATGCTACAGTCCCGAGCATAGCCTAAGTGTTAGCCTGGGCAGGAACCAAGCAGGCCAGGAAGTGTTTGTGCCCTGTGGGGTGCAGCTGCAGGGGTGGGGGGCAGGGACCACAGAGCCAGTGCCCAGAGTGGCTGCATCCAGAACATGCTGCAGAGACAAAAGTGATGATAGCACCAGATAATGTGTGTGGATTTTTGAGTGAAATCTACAATCCAAATGAAAAACTTTCAAGGAACAATTTCTACAACTACCAGTTGTAGGCCCTGGGTCAAGACAACACTTTTCATACCACACATTCTTGGTGGCTAAGAAAACAGTCTCTGTAAAACCAAAAAGCAAAGAAAGGAAACTTTTTCTTTACTAAGTTGACTGCCTAAGACACTTGACTTACAGGAACAAAAACAGTGAAATAATAAAATTATCATTTGTCATCATTGGACATACATTATATTGAGGAACATGCTTTGTGGAGCTTCCCAAGTTGAGATTTGGAACATTCACTGGTGCTCATTTATACCTTAAACTATCAGCATGTGTGAATTCTGGCTAGGTTTCAACCACTGTATTCCAGAACAGCCTCAACTGAAAAGGTTAATTATTTTAGAAGAATGACTTGATCTGTATGATAGAATTGCAATAAAAGAAAATCTTGCATTCATAAGACATTCATTCTGTTGTAAGTGTTCAAAATATTTATTTTCATAGCAAGGGCCTCTGATTGCAGACACATGTGGTTATGTATTTGAGTGTTGTAACAGTCATCCAATCTGATTCTTAGTAGCATCATCTTATTAGCTGTTTAATTTCTTTGTGTACTCATTCTTTTTATTTTAACTTGTTTTTATTCTTGCTTAATATTGAATCCAGTTTTTTACAGTAGCAGTCTGTTGAACTTCAGGCCTCTACTACAAACTGTAGGCCTTCCAAAGCATTGACCTTTCTGTAACCTTCATATTTTTGGGGCCATGGAAGTTGCCAAGAACAATACACAGACCTGGCTGGATCATTGCCAGTGAAACCAACCTGGATGGTCCCTTTTTATGGTTTTGGTAAGAAGCCTTTGCTCAGGTTCCAAGAGGTGTTTATCCTTTCACCAACTGTGAACAGTGTCATTTAACCTTATACCAGTTCAAATATTTCTGTAAATATTCCTCCTTCCCTATAAGGGTGTGTAAAACAGAGCCAGTGGTTCATGTTCTCATAAAAATGCTTAAATTGTATGTCTAAGTCAGCCATATCTAACTATGTTTGACAGGATTAACATTTCATGCAGCAAAGTGGGCTTAATTGAGAACTTATTTAGAGAGCTATAAGGAATTAGGTAATTGAATAAAGAAACAACAATCATTTTATCTTCTGCTTCTTTTATTCCAATCTCCTCACCTTAGTCCCAGAATATTGTGAAACAAGCAACTGAACAAAGGTTAGGCTTTATGTAGGCAAAAGATGAAAGCATTTCTCCCCCCATTCTTTTTCTTTTAAATGTCATGCATGTTTTATTAATAAAAACAGTGCCAAGTTAAACAAGTCAAACAATTAAAGTCTCTTTATATTCCATAAAATATTATAGAAAAGTTTGTGTTTCAATAAAAAGACTATTGTTTTAAAACAGGCAGCTAACAGCAACTGTGCAGTTGTTTTGTGAATATATTTTAAAAGAGCCTACTGCCTGTCCTGAAATTCCTTTTTTCTTTTTATAAAAAAAGAACTATTAAAAATGTTTGACAAATTTTGAGTTAAAAAATGGTTAAAACATTCTCTATATTTAATTTCAACTTTATAATAGATTACAGTAAGATGCTTATGAGACAAATACAACACTTATTTCAGTATATGTCTTTAAATGATAGACTTATAAGTATGTAAACAACTATATAATAAAAAGTTTCCAAATGTTCCAAATGTAAGAAATCAGGCAAATTTTACCATAAGGAATAAACCATTCCAAGCCTTCAAGATCATTTATAAAGCTGCACCAGCATGGCAATAAACTTTTATCAAACAAACAAAAACAAAAACAAACAAAAACCTTTGTAATTTGCTGCAAAATAGGGCAAAAAAGTATAAGTTTGATGGAATCATAATATTTTAGATAATTTAAGGGAAAATAAAGGCATAATAAAATTTATGGTGCTTAATGTTTAAAAAAGTAGAGCTTTGCTATTTTGCTTGGTTCTTTGGACAGTGCATGATTTAACAAAATAAAAACTTGCTATGTCATCTTGCTATCCATTGGTTAGTGGCACCATTCAAAACATGCTGCAAATAAATGGCCATTCAGTGTACCATTTTCCACAAAAGGATAGCATTTTATTGTCATTGATGTGGATGAAGTACAATTTCTTCAGTGAACTCAGCAAGAATTGTTAAGGAGGTGAAAATGAACTCTGAATTTTGAAAAAAAAATTAGAAAATGAAAACACAAAATCCCAGAAGTAAATAAAGACTCTGCATCAGCACACTGGTGTCAAAACACACATCCACACCACATTTTTAAAAATCCTATGAAAAACCATCCTTGCTTGCTTATTGAAGGTGCATATCTAAATTCAATAGCTTACCAATATCTTCTTGGGAGTAGGCCAAAAAGAAACAGAAAAATCCACATTAAAAAAAAAGTTTCTCTTCCCTGACAATTTTTTCCTGAAACTGAATTTGAAGGGGGGAGGCAAGTCTACAAGCCAAGAAAATCAGTCTTCATCATCATTTTCATTAAGGTCATCATCATCACCATCATCTTTGCTGACATAAGATACCAGCATCTCCACCCTGGAGCCACTGTGCTGAGACCCACTGGAACTCGTGCCCAATGTCCCATCTGCAACATTGGTCAAGTCATTGACAGAAAGCCTTGTGCCATTTGAAGTTGAACCTGGTGATGTGACAAATACACTGCTGATTGATCCCTGAGCCATTTCTATCACATAAGGTTCCAGAACTTTAGGTACCAAACTTCTTGCCATTTTAAGGTCTTTGGCCAAATAGCTTCCTGATTCTAATCCACAAGCCATTCCCATTTGCTTTATTACTTCTGTGTCATTGTGGACTTCAAATGTGTTATCAAAATTAAACAGATACTCAAATTTGTTGTTAGAAATCCTGCAGTCAATCATTGTCTTCTTGCTGGTGTTCATGATAATGAACAGGAGGTGGATGATGGAGTTGGAGGGAGGTGGCCAGTTTGCTTGCTGCTGTGCTTGGCGGTTTCTCTGCACCAAATTCTTGAAGGCAGTTTGCTGTAGAATAAGTTCTTGAAGTTGAGACTGTTTCTGTTTTATTCTTTCAAGTCTTCTCTGTCTCTCTACCTCTAAATTCTGACATTCCTGAGCTGAGTTAGTAGGCAGACCAATCCATTTGATTTCTTTCTTCTCCTTGGAGATAATGTTCATGGCCATTAAAACATTTAAGGCATTGTAGACTCGTCATATATTCCTCTGGTCATAAGCTGACTCATTTGGTAAAATATGGTTATCAGCAGCACTGAACTCTGCCACCAATTCATCTGCCACTTCTTTATAGGAAGTGGTTTCCTCTGAACCTTCTCACAAACCTTCATTGAAAAATGCCTCAGACCCTTGCCATTCTTCTTTCCTTTTCTGTTGCATTTCCCAGCAGACCAAGGTGAGGGGTCTGAAGCCTGGTTCTGTGATACAGAGTGTGTGTTAGGGGTGTGTGGACTTCCTACCAGGATAGTATTTGGCACTGCAGGTCTCTGAGGTGTACCAATTACCACTTGCTGTGCAATGTTGACATTGGACTGTCCAAAGGTTTTTCACAATAGTTGCTTTCCAAGGGTGTTTACTGTCGAAGGATGAATGGCTACTAATGATACCACACCTTTTCCAGGACTAAGATTCTGGTCTGTAAAGACCTTTAGTTCTCCATTGGCTTCTATTAGATGGGCATCTTTTGCTGTGCTACCAGATCCATGAAATCAATTCTATAAATGTTCATCCTCCAGAGAAGAAACAATGATTTTTACTTTGTACCAGGCACAAAGAGGAGGCGTGATGTGCCGGGAGTGCAGTGACATGTGGCCACCAGCAGCTCCATAGAGAATGGCCCAAAGTGTCAGTTTCACCCCCACATTCTCCACCTGAGGGACTGCAGCACACCTGCTCCTCCCCCATTCTTTTGAAGTAAACTTACCCCCTACAGCAGGGTTCCCAAAGACTCTTTCCTGTATTTCTGCAATTTTCAGCATTCAGAGGTGTCTGAAGCAAGTGCAGAGAGAATCAGTCTAGAAAAAAAACGTTTAGATATTAGGAGGCACATAGTAATCAAAATAGGTATTTTGTACTTTGTTCAATAACTTCTAATTTTAACTCATTTGTTGTCACTAATTTACGTTAGGACATTGTACTCTGGGATTTGCCTGAGTAACTCTTGTCATTCTGCCCCGCCAGAATCAGTTTCCTGCCAGTGACAGTGCTGTGTGTGAGCTCTTTAAATGATAGGTTGCTTTTATTGGTATTGTCAGTGTGATGCTATTTAGTTTATTTCAATTTTGACATCTAACATAACTGAAATTTATTGAACTTGTCTTATCACCCCTGGAACATCAATAAAGGGGCTGTGGTCTCTTTTCCCCAACTTATGGTGTTATATGATTATTTCCATTCTCCTATCTTTTCTGTTTCTCCAAGGTTCAAACACTCCCAGGAGCACTGGAATGTTATCTCCATGCTAAGCCAAAGGCTGGGCTCTTCAGCCTGTATCTGTTCTGCAGCTGCCACTAACTTGTAGGCACAGAAACCATTTTATATGCAAAAGCACCTGTGAAGGGCTCCTGGGAAGGTGCCAATAAGTGCAAGGAAAACAATGACTAGAGAGAGAGAGAGAGAGAGAGAGAGAATTAAATGATGATGATATTGACCTTGGACGTACATTTTAGGGAGGATTGAGGATATATGAGTATGAAAGTGTGGGGAGGGGTGGCTTTCCCCATTCATAAATTAGATTGTAAATCTTGGGAGGTCATTTTCCCCCATAGCAACACATCTCATTTTTAAATGAAAGCAAATTACATTAAAATGATTTTCCTACTGAAAATTCATTAGGCTATTAATGTTTTGCTGAAATTCATGTTATAACTGTTCAGCCAGAAAAAACTGAAGATTTAACTAATCACATGGATTATTTTAACAGTGATCTGTATTCTATAAAAGAGGTATTTTCCATGATGCAAGCTTGAATTCGTGCCAATGAGCATAAAGCATAAATGTAACTATAGTGATTTGAGTTCACCATTTTCAATGCAACACTATCTATGGGCTTTTTTTAAAATGCAGTTTTATTAGGAAATATTCACACACCAAACAAACCATCCAAAATATACAATCAGTGGCTCACAGTATCAGTACATAGTTGTGCATACATCCCCATGATCAATTTTAGAACATTTTCATTACTACAGAAAATGAATTTAAAAAAAAACCCAAAACCTCCTCTACCCCATATCCACCCCACCCCCATTATTGACACATATTATTGGAGAAGTACGTTTGTTACTGTTGATGAAGGAGTATTAAAATATTACTCTTAACTATAATCCTAGTTTGCAATATGTACATTTTTCCCCATAAACTCCTGTATTATTAACTCCATCTAATAGTGTCATACTTTTGTTCTAGTTCATGAAATAATTTTTTATATTTGTACTGTTAATCATGCACATTGTCCACTACAAGATTCACTGTGCTTTGTTTTGTTTTGTTTTTTTTCTTTTTAATTTTTATTGGGCTTGTTCAGATACCATACAATTATCCAAAGATCCGAAGTGTACAATCAGTTGCCCGTTACCCTCATACAGCTGTGCATCCCTTACCACACATTTTTTTAAATTTTTAGAACATTTCATTACTCCAGACAGGAAATTAAGTGAAAGATGAAAAGAAAGAAAAAAAAAAAAAAAAAGGAAACTTGAATCCTCCCATATCCCTAATCAACACCCCTCAATTGTTGACTCAGTGCTGGTATAGTACATTTGTTACTGTTTATGAAAGAACTATACTTCGCAATAGTTACATATTTTTCCCTATATGCCCCTCTATTATTAACTTCTAATTGTATTGTCATATATTTGTTCTGGTTCATGGAAGAGTTTTCTAATATTTGTACAGTTAATCGTGGACATTGGCCACCATAGGATTCAGTTTTATACATTTCCATCTTTTGACCTCCAGCTGTCCTTCTGGTGACATATATGACTCTGAGCTTCTCCTTTTCACCTCATTCACACACCATTCAGCACTGTTAGTTATTCTCACATCTTGCTACGAACACCTCTGTTCATTTCCAAACATTTAAGTTCATCCTAGTTGAAAATTCTGCTCATACTAAGCAACTGTTCCCCATTCTTAAACCTCATCCTATATCTTGGTACCTATATTTCATGTCTATGAGTTTGTATATTATAATTATTTCCTATCAGTGAGACCCTGCAATATTTGTCCTTGTGTGTCTGGCTCATTTCACTCACTATATTGCCCTCAAGGTTTTGTCTTCAACCCATTTTTTAAGATGGTTTTGTTCACACACCATACATTCCCTCCTAAGTAAACAATCAATGGTTCTCTGTATGGTTACATATTTATGTGTTCTTCACATTCACCACTATCTATATAAGGGCATCTACATTTCTTCCACAAGGGAGGAGGGAGAGTCAAAGAAGGTAGAGAGGCAAAAGAAAGAGGAAAAAATAAATGACAGCTAGGAAGCAGCAAAAGGAAAGCTAACCTTAAATCAAAGTAAAGAGTCAGACATCACCACCAATGTTAAGTGTCTAACATGCCTCCCCTATCCCCCTCTTTTCTGCACTTACCTTGGTATATCACTTTGTTATATTAAAGGAAGCATAATGCAATGATTCTGTTAGTTACAGTCTCTAGTTTACATTGATTTCATCCCTCCCCCAATGCCTCCCCATTTTTAACACCTTGTAAGGTTATTTACTTTTTCTCCCTCATAAAAGAACATATTTGTACATTTTATCAGAATTGTTGAACAGTGTAGATTTCACCAGGTTACACAGTCCCAATCTTTATCTTTCCTCCTTTCTTCTGGTGTCTCACATGCTCCCAACCTTCTCCTCTCAACTGTATTCACAGTTATTTTTGTTCAGTGTACTTACATTGCTGTGCTACTGTCTCCCAAAATTGTGTTCCAAACCACACACTCCTGTCTTCTATCATGCTGTAGTGCTCTCTTTAGTATTTCCTGTAGGGCGGGTGTCTTGTTTACAAAGTTTCTCATTGTCTGTTTGTCAGAAAATAGTTTGAGCTCTCCCTCATATTTGAAGGACAGCTTTGCTAGATACAGGATTCTTGGTTGGTGGTTTTTCTCTTTCAGTATCTTAAATATGTCACACCACTTCCTTCTCACCTCCATGGTTTCTGCTGAGAGATCTGCACATAGTCTTATAAAGCTTCCTTTGTATATAATGGATCACTTTTCTCTTGCTGCTTTCAGGATTCTCTTTGTCTTTGACATTTGATAATCTGATTATTAAGTGTCTTGGCATAGACTTATTCAGATCTATTCTGTTTGGAGTATGCTGCACTTCTTGGATCTGTAATTTTATGTCTTTCATAAGAGATGGGAAATTTTCATTAATTATTTCCTATATTATTGCTTCTGCCCCTTTTCCCCTCTCTTCTCCTTTGGGGCACCAATGATACATACATTCTTGTACTTTGTTTCATCCTTGAGTTCACAGAGATGTTGCTCATATTTTTTCATTTTCTCTATCTGCTCCTTTGCATGTAGGCTTTCTGCCTCTTGAGATCTGCTGTTGTATGTTTCCATTGTGTCTTTCATCTCTTGTGTTGTGCGTTTCATTTCCATAGATTCTACTAGTTGTTTTTTTGAACTCTTGATTTCTGCCTTATGTATGCCCAGTGTTTTCTTTACAGCCTCTATCTGTTTTGCAAAATCTTCTCTAAACTTTTTGAATTGATTTAGTATTAGTTGTTTAAATTCCTGTATCTCAGTTGAAGTGTATGTTTGTCCCTTTGACTGGGCCATAACTTCATTTTTCTTAGTGTAGGTTGTAGTTTTCTGTTGTCTAGGCATCTGACCTATCAGCCTATCCCAATCAGGTTTTCCCAGATGAGAACAGGCTCAGGTCACAGAAGGAGGAAATATTCAGTATCCAGGTTCCCTGATGGTTTTTCTTAGGGGGCTGTCACACCTGTGCTTTTCTGGCTGGCAGATGCACCTGTCAGCCCCTCACTGGGTGATATAAGAGGGTGTGACCTGTGGCTCTCCTCCCCCAGGCTTTGGGGTCTGGTTCTGGAAAGGCAGGCAGTACAGCTGGGCCCCTCCCTTTCCTCTTGGGAAGCTGTTCCCCCTCCAGAGAGGTCATCTGCATATCAGTAAGTTCTTTGTTTCTCTGACTCTGCTGATCAAAGTGTTTTGATTTTAAAATGGCTGAGGCTGTCCTTACTGCAAAGCACTCTGGGCTGAAAACAGCTGAGGTTTTCTCCACAGAGAGAGAAAGGGACAGAAAAGCTCCCAGATTCACCCATCAGCCAAAGATAGCACCTGATTCTCTGGGCTCCCTGTCCTGAGACTGAAATGTCCCCTGACTCTCCCGAGGTCAGTTGTCACCAAAAAACCTCTGTGTGCTTGTTGGGGATTTGCTGTCTGTATTGAGTGGTTAATATTAAAACCCCATTTGGAGCTGGGCTGAGAGAGTGCTGCTGTCTAGCACCGTGAGGCTTCCATGAGGGAGGAGCTCTCAGCTCTTGGCTGTCAGCACAGATCCACAGTTTTCATTTACAGATTTTATGCTGCAATCTCAGGCATTCCTCCGAATTCATGTTGGTGGATGATGAGTGGTCAGTCATGTTTGTCTACCCACAGTTATTCCAGGCTATTTACTAGATTTTTGGTCATTTATGAATTGTTTTGGGGGTGCTAACAGTCTTCCACTCCTCTGTATGCTGCCATCTTAGTTCCACACCCAACAATATCTATCTGTGGGCTTTTAAGAATATTTTGTGAGTACATTAACTTTCACTTTTGTTATTAAATTATGGAAGTGTCATTATAGAGAGCATTGTGGAACTTACTCTCAAATAATTATATAGAAGTGTCTTGATTTTGTTTAAAATGATGTCTGTTCAGTGCTCAGTAGATAAAATTGACATATTTTTATAATACAAACATTCATTTTTGTAAATTGTTTTAATTCTTGAATAAAGTGAATTCTGTGTTAGCTTGTAGATACTATAAATAAAGTAGTGATTCTGATTCAATAAATGTTTTTTCAATCCTGAAAAAAGATTCACTACAGTTATTTTTATTCACATTGTATTGAATAATGTAGTTTGGTAGGAATTGATGTCTAAACAATGTCTTGTTTACTTAACCATGAATTAGATATTCCATGCTAACTTCAGGTTTTCTATATATTTTAAGCAATATTTTGTAGTTCACATGAATAAATCATGCATTATTTTTATTAGATTTATTGCCCCAGTACATAGCCAATTTGAAAATGCAGGGAGAGTTTTTTATCTTTTTTTCCCTTATTGTTTTTTCTTGGCTCCAAAAATGTAAATAAATCTGTGTCAAAACACTGGCAGCTGGGAAGATAGTGGATAAGAATGCTTCAGGACTCAGTCCTTCCACTAAAACTACTATTAAACAGGCAGGAGCTGTCTGAAACAAGTATTGTGAAATTCCAAAGTCTAAGAGAACACTGTAGAGCATCCACAGAAGGACAATAGGAAGAGACTGATAAATTATGGTAAAGAACAGTAACTTGCTCTCTCCAAATGGCAACTCTGAGCACCCAAGACCCCCTTTCATGGCAGGCACCCCAGGTTCCAGCCCCTGGTTAGCTCACTGGTGAGAGATAGGGACATAAATTTCCTCTTCACCAAGCCATGGGTGGACACAGCCAATCACTGATCACAGTTTTAGATGCATGAATTCATTTTGTTGGGGTCTGGCTATGAGGGCAGGCATGGTTTCAACCCTTTCCAGTGGTGGTGGTGGTGACAGTGGAGACTTAAAGATGTCATGCTTCCTTAGGACTGTGTGGGACAGTTAAGTGAAGGAATGCATTTTCTGGTAAGGCCAGGAAATCATAGTTTTGAGGAGCCATTGGAAAAGATTTTAGCAACTCTCCCCAGGAAACATTGGATCCAGTTTTTGCCCCCTTTGTAGGTTGCTGGTCTGCTTTGATTGGGAAACATTGATTTGGGAAACTTCTCTCTTGTGCCTCTCATCCAGAATTTGTACTCCAGGAAAAAGTAGCTTGAGGCAATGACAGGAGTGTAAGAAACTAGAGGCAAATAGACTGGGAAAAATGCCTGTTTGTTTCAGACACCCAGGAGTATGAGGTCTGTCTCCTGGGAAACAGAGGGGACAACAATCTCCTGAAAACAGGGGAACCCCAAAACCAGTAACAAGCAAAATTCCAATACAAGACACAGTACCAGAAACACAGGGTAACCCTGTACACTGCATTCACCTTGGGTAGGCCTTCAGGATAGGAAGCCTGAAGCTCAAGGGAGTCTCTACCTTTTCACCAGCTGGTTACAAAATCAAGAAACAGACATCACAGGAAATAAATCCCTGAGTTAACATTCAAAAATATTAAAATGCACAGTGTAAAACAAAAGTACAAACCAAAGAAATAAAAAATGATGGCCCATGCAAGGAAGAGGGTAAAAATACAGAAAACACCAATGAAGAAGACAAGAATGAGGATATTCTGAACAAAGTCTTTAAAAATTGATGTTGCAAATGCTCAAGGAGTTGAAGGAAAATACAAAGAAAGAACATAAGGATATCAGATAAACAATGAATGTAGAAAATAATCCTCTTGGTAAAGAGATAGAAATATGAAGAAAGAAAACAAATAGAACTTTCAGAGTTGACAGCCACAATAACTGCAATGAAAAATGCCCACAGGAGTTTCAAGAGCAGATAGGAACTGGCAGAGGAAATATCAGTGAACTCAAAGGCAAGACACTTGAGATGAGCCAGGCTGAGGAGCAGAAATGAAAAAGAACTTTGAAAACAAAACAGTTTTAAGCACTTCTGGGACTCTATCAGGTGTACCAATGCATATATTATGGGAGTCCCAGAAGAAGTAAGAAAGGGGCAAATGGAATCTTTAAGGAAATAGTGACAGACAACTTCTCAAACAGCATGAGATGTCAATATGAATATCAAAGATGTCCAGAGAACTACAAACTGGATAAACATGAGGAAAAATGTACCTCATCATATATTGATCACAGTATTGAGTTAAAAGACGGGGAGAGAGTTTTGAGAGCTGCAAGAGAGAAGTGTGTTATGTACAAGACAGTCCAAATTAGATTGGGTGCAGATTTTTCATGATAAATGATGGAGGCAAGAATCAATATGTTGAAATGTTTAAAGTGCTGAAAGGAAAGAATTGTCAGCCAAGAATTTTATATCCAGCAAGTCTCTTTCAAAATGAGGGAGTAATTAAGACGTCCTCACATAAACCAAGCTGAAGGTGTTTGTCACCACCAGACCTGACCTACAAGCAATGTTTAAAATGAGTTCTCATACTGCAAAGAAAGGGACACTAAACAGGGGTTCAAAGTGGTATAAAGAAATAAAGCCCTGTGGTAAATGTAACCATTCTGGTAATTATAAATGCCAGTATTATTGTAGTGTATTGTTTGGTATGTAACTCCACTTCTTGCTTCATACATGAGCTAAACTGAATATATAAAAAGTAATGGTATGCTATGTTTTTGGACTTACAATACACAAAGATATAAATGGTAACAAGTACAAAACAGAAGGTGGGGAAACAAAAGGGTATGGGAAAAGTATATCTTTATGCTATTGAAGTTAAGTTAGTCTCAAACCAAATATGATTTTTACATATTTAGGATGTTAAATTTAACCCAATGATAGTCACAAGGAAAACTGGAAAATATATCCAGATAGAAATGAGAAGGCACTCAATATGTTATAACACAAAAAATCAAATAAATATAAATGTGTGTATTAATGGAAGGATTCACAGCCAAAAATGTACAAGACTCACAAAGGCTAATAACAAAATGTCAAAAGATAGCTCTGCATTGTCAGTAGTGACTTTAAACATTAATGGATTGTATTATCCGGTGAAAAGGCAGATTGGCAGAATGGATAGAAATATTGACCCAACTAAATGCTGTCTGCAAGAGTCTCACATTAAATTTAAAGATACAAGCAGGTTGAAAGTGAAAGGATGGGAAAAAATGTAACATGCAAGTAATAACCAAAAGAAACCTGTGGTAGCAATATAAATACCATAAAAATTAGACTTTATCAGAGAGAGTCACAAGGGACAAAGATGGCCATTATAAACTGATAAATGGGACAACTCAACCAGAAAATGTAATAATTATAAATATATATGCACCTTACAGCATAGACTCAAAATATATGGAGCAACTACTGATGGATCTGAAGTGAGAAGATGGTTCTACATTAAAGTAGTGCATTTTAATATATCACTCTCAATAATAGAATATCTAGTCAGAAGATCAATAAGGAAATACAAGACTTGAATGATGCCTTAAACCTACTGGACTTTATATAAACAGTTTTACTCAAGAAGAACCAGAATCCACATATTCTCAAGTGCACATGGATCATTCTGCAGGACAAACCATATCTTAGGTCACAAAACAAGTCTCAGTAAATTGAAGAAATTCTGAAAGCATACTATGTATATTTTCCTACCACAAGATAATGAAGCTAAAATTCAGTAACAGGTGGAGAAATGTAAAATTCACAAAAATGTGGATAACTAGGAGTAATAGTGAGTGGTGCCATTCCCATTTACATCCCTTGATTTCTGGAACTGTGACTCCTGGCACTGGGGGAAAGAGCACCATAGAGTGTGGTCTGATTTAGAGAATACACAGCTTCCTGAGAACATTACCCCAGCCTGGCAAAGCACTGCCCCTAATTGTTGCCATACTTGAGTCCTTGAAAGGTAATTCTGGTATTCTATCAATACACAGCTGGTCCAGGATGCTGGGAAACTGGTAAAACCAGAGAATTCCATAAGCATATGCCCATTCTCACACTTCATTTGCTGGGAAGTGGGTTTCTGAATCAGAAGCAATATTGTGTCAAATACATTGATGGTGGGTAAGGCTTCTTAAGTTCACAGATGGCAATTTTGTCAGTAGCTTTGTATGCAGGAAAGGCAAACCCATATCTGGAGTATGTATCTACTCCAGTTCAAACAAACAGCTACCCCTTCCATGATGGAAGTGATAAAATGTAATCGATCTGTCACAAGGTAGCAGGCTGGTCACCTTGGAGAATTGTGCCATATTGGGGATTGAGTATGGGTCTCTACTGACAGAAGCTTGGGCACTCAGCAGTGGCTGTAACCAGGTTGGCCTTGGTGAGTGGAAGTCCATGTTGCTGAGCCCATGCATAACCTCCATACCTACCACCATGACCACTTTGTTCATGAGCTGTCCACTTTTGGGTAGTACCAGCATATCATGCAGAACTATATATAAACTGGGCCCAAGTTTTCTCTTCCTCAGTCAGCTGACTGTATTGAATTTCCCAAGAGGCCATAGCTTCAGGATGGAAAAGAGAAGAAAATGTGGCAGTAGTGGGGGCCATGAGCATTTGGGCCACTTCCTCATGCAATTTACTTGTGCCTTCAGGACCCATGTGAGCCTCATCTCATATATGCCACTTCCATTTTATAACGGAGTACTGCTGTGCATGCCCAAATTTATGGCTTGTTAGGTCAGATATACCAAGTTCATGATAGGCAACCCAGGTCTCATGGAAACTTGGTGGCCCATAGTTACACATTCAGTCTCTAATAAGGCCTAATGGGAGGCCAAAAGCTGTTTCTCAAAAGGAGAGTTATCTGCAAAGGATGGCAAGTTTTCATCCAAAATTCTAAGGGCAACTTGAAGCTTTGCCACAGCTGTGTTTCTTTTTTATTTTGTCATTTTCTCAGTATTTCATTTTAGATAATTTCTATTGCTATATATTCAAGTTCACTAAACTTTTCTCCTGAAGTTTCTAATCTGCTAATCTTTTCAAGTGAATTTTTTCATCTCAGAATTATAGTTGTCATCTCTAGATATTTGATTATTTTATTATGTTCCACATCTCTACTTATCTTTTTGAATATCTAGAATACATTATGATAACAGTTTTTATTTCCTTATCTGCTTAATTCTGACATCTGGTCAGATTTGTTGATTTTTCCCTTCATTATGAATCATATTTTCTGGCTTCATTGCAAAGTTCTAATCTATAAATGAATGCCAGACATTGAACATTTTCCCCTATTGGATGCTAAATGATTTGTGTATTCTTATGAATATTCTTAAGGGTTTTTTCCCATGATGCAGTTGATTTACTTGGTAACAGTTTGATCTGTTTGGTCTTGCTTTTAAGATTTGTAATGTCTATACTAGAGCTAATTATTGCCCCTCTACTAAAGCAAGACCCTTCTGATTACCCTACCCAAGGCCTGTGAATCATGAGTTCCTCTTTTACTCTGGTTTGTGAGAAGAGGTACTATTCATGTGCATGATTATTGGTGAATCTGTTCCCCTTAATCTTTTCAGATGGTTCTTCCCTGGTTTCAGGCAGTTTCCTCACATGTTTCTGTCAGTACTCTGCTGAATGCTCAAGGGAAGACCCTCCAAAGGTCTCCCACTTTGTTTCTGTGCATCTTTCTCCTCTTTGGTAGTTTATCTTTGAACCCTAGCTGCCTTGGTCTCCCAGGACTCTCAGTTGCATCTCCTTAATTTAAGGAGCCCACTGGGTTCAGCCTGGGTTCCCCCTCTCTATGCCACAGCCTGGAAACTCTTTCAAGGCAGTAAGCTGGTGTATGCACAGGCTTAGTGCAGTGCTTTGAAGCTGTATGTACCCAAGAAAAACATGTTCTTAAATATAAGCCCTTCTTTTGGTTGTGAACCCACTGTAAGTAGAAACTTCTGATATGTTTACTTTACTTAAGGTGTGTCCCACCTCAACCAGGATGGGTCATAATCTTATTACAGGAGACCTTTATAAATGGAATGAATATAGAGGAGAAAAAGCCATGGAAGTAAGCTGAAAGCAATGAAACCACGAGGAGAATGGAGAGACCAGCTGACAATATCATGTGCCTTGCCATGTGAAAGAGAAGCCAAGGATCGCTGGCAGCAATCTGGGAAGAAAGCATCACCATGAGAATGCCTTGATTTGGACATTTTCCTGGCCTCAACCATGAGAGATTAAATTCCAGTTTTTTTGACTGAACCAATTTCCTGGTGTTTGCTTTGAGTAGCCTAGGAAACTATGTAACCAAGAAGTTAGGCATTAACAAATGATAACAATAATAAATCATTATATAGGTATTTCTTTTCACTTTCTAAATATATTAGAATAGCCAGAAAAAAGTACCTGAAATTGTCGAACTCTAATCTAGTTACCTTGACCTTTGATGTTTTTAACCTTTATCTTGTGTCCTTGTGATTGCAAAAGTTTGTGACTGGCCCTCATTTTGAACACATTTTATCCAGTTTTGTGACTTTGGAGTCTTGTGATCACTAAAGATAGCCCCTAATGTTTATAAATGAAAGCTCTTGGGTCAGCCCAGAACTAACCCATCCCAAGTCCAAAGTTATCTTGATAACTGAATCTGGAGCTAACCAAAATGGGACTGCCTATCATATGCAGTATCTTAATCTTTAACCTATAAGTGGCCTATACCTCATTACAAAACTGAAAAATCACACCCATCATATTTAGGCTGTCACTTGCTTACAAACATTCTGTGATGAAGTATGTAATCAATCTGCACATTTCTCAACAATTAAATCACCTCTAATTATATTATCTGGAGATACTGTGCTCATTATCCTAAAACGCATCCATCTTTTGATACTTTAAATCCAACAGATGGCTACAGTTTGGGGAGACAGTTTTCTAGGCCAACAGGCAATCTGGTCCCCTGCTTTTTGCCTAGAAATAAACTGTCTTTGAAACCCCAGTATCTCAGGAATTGGTCATTTGAGTAATCATGCAGGCAGAGAATCCATGGCCTTGATGTGGTATTAACTAACAACCTTACCTTGTATCCTGTTTCTCAGAGATCACTGTTGTTCATTTCCTGATATCATGTCTTTGTAACAAATGTTTCATATCTTTTGTCTGATTTCATGGTTGTTTCAGGTAGTGAGGATAAATCCTGTTCCTGTTCCTCCACCATGGTCAGAAATGGAAGTCCCCTGGATTGGATCTTGATTCAGACCAAAAAAGTGACAAAAGTCTTAATTGAGGACAACTGGCAAAATTTGAACATAGGTTGATGATTACACAAATGTATTTTATTCACATAAAATTTTCTGCTTCTGAGAATTGTGCTGTGGTATAGCAAGAGATTTATCCTTGCTCATAGGAAATATACAAAGAATTTAGAAGTAAAGAGAATGAGGTCTACAACTTATTCTCAAATTGACTCAGAAATAGAAATATAAATATACAAATAGAGACTGATTGAAACAAATGTGGCAAAATATTAAAACTGAAGATTCTGGGTGAAGCATATATGAAAATTCTTTGTCCTATTTTTGCAACAATTTTAAGTTAAAAATTATTTCAAAGTAAATGGGATAACAAATTCATTGCTAAATGACAAAACTAGTATTTGGTGTTAGACATCAGGATAGACTACTTTTTGGACGGAGAGTGAGGCCACCCAGGGGTTGGAAACACCCTCCCTTAGGGACAAGGGTGCAGTCTTGAGCTCACAGCAACTCCTATGACCAGAGCAGACATTGAAGGTCATTGAGCCTAATCACTGTTGGTAATCAACCTTCACAGGACTCAGCTGAGGTTTCTTTGTGTCCACCTCTTATGAACGTCTGCCAAAATCAACCTTCATGAGACTGGGCTGAGGTTTGCAAATCTAGCAATGCTCTGCTGAGTTACATAAGGAACTCCTCTTCCTCTTGTTTGCCTGGATCATTGACTTCCATTTCCTAACCAGGGATCATTGGGGAAGATCCTCCTGTAAGTCACTCATTAAACTCATGGGTAAACTTTTTGCCTGGTGTGTTCTTTGGTCTTGGGGTTGAGTCTGGCTGGAGCAGAGAGGCATAAAAGAGAATGGTGGATTCAGGTGTGATAGTGTTTGAACTCTTGGTGAGTACATGGTTGTGTTAACTGTTTTTGTAATTCACTTATCTGTAAAGTCATGACATGCATTTTTGTAATTTCTTTTTATTCTTCAATACAAGTTTTCTTTTACAAGGAGGAAAGAATAGATTCAGGTATAACAATTCTAGGGTCTCTTTTTTTTCTGGGACTTCTTTCCTGCATCTCTTGTAAAAGGCCTCAGATCAGGTTGATGGTCCCCTAGGTGGTCCTCCTTCCTTCAAAATAGTGTGGAGTTGATGCCTAAACCCAAAGTAAAAATTCACTTGAACCTTTAATCTTAACCAATAGCTCCAAATTGCCACATCTCTTGGAGACTGGATCTTCAGTGAACTTGAACCACTTCTGCTGAACAGGCAGAAAGGATAGAGTACAGGAATCTAGAAGCTGGAGAAATCATCAGACTCAAAGGCTCTGAATAGATACCAAAAATCCCTGACAATGAAAGGGACACATGAATAGCATCATTCTGCAAATTTATTTCAACATCATTTCCTAGGGCCACTTCCTGCCCACTTCCTAGGACTACTGTGCTAAATGGTGTGAAGTAAATAAAGGGGGGCAAAACTCTATTTAGTGTTTTAGCTAAGGCAGCATGTTTGAAAGGGAATGCAATTTGAAATAGAATAAAATAGCTTCATGTTTCTTTTAGCATTATTTTTCTTGATTTCTAGTGATGGTACATGTTTTCATATATTTATTGCCTTAATTGGCTTAATTTCTTTCCTATAATTGCATTTCAAAACTTGTCTCTTTTTTCATCTTTAACAGCTCTGAAATTGCACTTTATGATGTATCTTAGAGTCAATAGCGTGTGTTAATTTAGCTAGCCATATATTTTATTTTGCAGTAGTGAATAAAATGATGCATCTGGCAACACATGGATCCTAGATTGGATCAGAAGCAGCAATAGGATATTATTACTCTATTTTATTGAACATTGGGTGTTCATATTTTGACTAATTTGTAAGAGCAATTTACTAAGAGTGTGAAATCTGAATCTCATAATTTTAAAATAGTTTCTGTTTATTAGTTTTAACTTTCTGTATACATGTTTTTGAAATTGGATTTTTAAATACTTCATAGTAAAATTTACTACTTTTATCCTTTATGGTTTCTACTTTTTTCAGCCTATCTCAAATTATGTATTATTTAAAATCTTTTATTTACATTTTAATGATGTTTTACTTTTCAAATACTGAATTCATGTAACATTTATTTATTGTAATGTGTGAAATAAAGATTTAATCTTATTTTCTGAACACCATTTGCTGAATACTCCATACTATCCCCACTGTTTGAAATGAAATTGTAACTTATTCCCAATTTTTATGTATATTTGGATGCTTCTGTCCTTTTCTGAAGGCAGCACCAAGCTTTCCAATTGTTTATAATAATTTGCCTTTCCAAAAAATTCCTGGCTCTTCTAAGGGCTTAGATATTCCCTGAGGAAGTTAGAAATCATTCTGTCAAGTTAAAAAACAAATCTCCAAACCAAGCTCTCCAAAAAAGAATTTTATTAAGGTTTTGATTGAAATTGTTAAGTTTTATAGGGTTCTTGGTAAGGGGAAATGCAAATCTGAAACCACATTGAATTTTCTCTGATGCTAAAAGGGAACACACTTTCTTCCACATCCCTTTTCTTAGAGCATTTCCTTGAGAAAACTTGTAATTGCAAATCCTTTCCCTGTCCCTTTGAGAGTATGTAAATCTTTTTTGTGCCAATTTGTATATATTATGTCCCCCAGAAAAAGCCATATTCTTTAATGCAATCTTGTGTGGGCAGATGTGTTAGTGGTGATTAGATTGGAATCCTTTGTTTCCATGGAGATGTGACTCAATCAACTGAGAGTGAAAAGTTTGATTGGATCATTTCCATGGAGGTGTTACCCCACCCATTCAGAGTGGGTGTTAATTGGATCACTGGAGTTGTATAAAGGAATTCAGACAGAAGGACCTCAGAGCAACAGACAGTGGCACTTTGAAGAGTACCTGCAGCTTTCAGAGACATTTTGGAGAAGGCCTTTGAAAGCAGACTTTTGCTCCAGAGAAGCTAATAGAGGACAGACACCCCAAGAGCAACATTTTGAACAATGCACAGTTGTTGAGAGAAGACCTGAAACACAATCCAGAAACAGCAGACACCATCCATGTGCCTTCCCAGCTAACAGAGGGTTTTGGATGCCATCAACCATCCCTCAGTGAAGGTGCTGTATTGTTAGACACTTTATAGCCATAAGACTCTAACTGTGTTGCCGAATAAACCCCCTTTATAAAAGCCAGTCCATTTCTGGTATTTTGCGTAACATTGCAGGTTAGGGAACCTGAACATTTGTCAAGGTAAGTAAGTCTCTTACACATTTTACAATCCAGGAAATGTCTTTCTTAATAGCCTCAGCACCAAATCTTTGAAATGCAAACATAAAGGAAGCCAGAGTACCTCCTCCTCCCTGTCTCTGTGAAAGTTTAGCCTACATGCCTGGCTACAAGTTGTGACTACTGGCTTGTCTTAAATGATACAGGAAGTTTTAATTTTCATTTGAATGAAGGCAATTAACACAGCTGGCTGCTACAATTAGGTGAATTTAGGATGAACTATATGTAGGAAATATTGCTGTCAAGTCCTCTTACTTGAGGAAAAGTTATCTTTCACCTTGTGAACCTGCCTGGCTATATGAAAGAGGGATATTTCTATCTGGAAGCTCATTACCAGATTGCTGTGATGCGCATGGCAGTCTGGTTTAATTCTTATTCAATAACAAAAGTTTTTCATTCTTTTCTACATTTGTGGAGAGGATTTTCTGGGTTGGCAAGAGACTATTTCCCCAACACCTCCCATGATGAAAACTGATGCATGTGTCTGTATGTGCATTCATATACAATACATATATGTGTATATATAGATATACATCTTATATGGATCCTGCACATTTTAAAATTAATTTATTACAAAAAATATTTTTAACGATTTTTGAATGAAAACCAATTTCTCATGTTTGCATAAGAGTAAACTGGAATCACAAAGTTACTGACCAGGAAAGAGAATCAGTATTTATTCCATAGTGAAACGACAGTTACCAAATTTTACGCCATTAGGATAACAGTCATGTAAAATTTTTAGAAGGGTGTGTGTCTAACAGCAAGCTTTTTCATTTTCTTGGGAAGTAGTGTGTATGGCACCCATCTTTTTCACTCTAGTTTGTACATATTTTCTTTTTACTACACGCTTCATGTATCATTTGCACAACTCTGAAAGCTAGCCTTCCTAAGTTATCTGTTAGAGGGGATTATTGTTTGACTGTAAAACAAGACTATTCCCCAGGTACTTTATTACATTTCTCTCCAATATTCACCGCCCCCACTTCACAGTAGCCCTCTGTCTCCAAGGCCCCAGAGTGTGACGGCATCGGCTGGATCCGCCATCGCTGTGGGGGTGAAAAGGACCCGGCCCTCCCGGGATCCCAGCAACTGGAGGCGCCCCGGCGGCCGTGGACCTCCTCAACATGGCCCGGAACCCCCCCCTTCCCCCAACACATACACCAGGCGCGCTCTGCGCAGGCGCAGTGCCGGCACTCCCGGCCGTCACCATCTGTCTCCCGCCGCGGCGGAGGGCTCGGAGCCTCCCGGGTTCTGCCGGACTCAGAGGGCGGGGCGGGGACCGGAGCCGGGAGGGGCAGCAAGGTCTCCGCGACTGGGCGGTGTCCGAGGCCTTGGGCGCGGATACCGCCTGCAGGGGCCGAGGAGAATTCGGGAAAGTGTCGGGGCGTGGCCTGAAGGAGGGCTGGGCGGAGGGCATGGAGAGGGTCGGGGAAGGGGCCTCGGAGGCGGCGGGAGGGACCTGGGGAGGGGTCGGGGCGGCAGCGGCTGCCTCGTCGTCTTCCGGGGGGGACGGCCCCCGGAGGCCTGGGCCGGCGGCGCGCACAGCAGGATGGCGGCACGCACGGCGGGATGCCGCGGGGGGGAGGGGCCTTCCCGCCACCGAGTGTGGGCGCGGGTCCCGGGGCTAACTGCGCAAAGGGCCCGTTTCATACCCGGAGAGACCCGGGCCCAAAGATGCTCTGCTGGTAAATGAGCAGCTCATCTCCGCACCCCTCAATTAATAGCTCTTAATTGAGGTTATTATTAACCCATGTACCACCAACATACAACCTTTAGCATCCTTGTGTTCTGTATTAAACAGGATAGTATATGAAGTATGGTAAATTCTCAGAGGTGAGCTGCCTTTAGTATTACAAGGTGTACCATTCTTTTCATTATTGGTTCATTTAACCAACATAACCATCCTTTGGATCATTATTACCATCTATATTTAATAAACATGGCGGACTAAAAGTTCAGAAAGAAAAACCGATTTGCCCAGTATTGAGTTAGCAGATAAATGAATAGGGTTTGCATTGTCATTTATTATGTTCTGTATCCATTCCCTTTCCCATACTAAAACCCACAGCCTCTGTCCCTGAGCACCACCAGGAGGGAATTGTGGAGTGTAGTGGCCATAATCTTACCTCCTCAGAACCCTGAGGTCAGAAGGTTAATTAACCTCCTTGCTCCATCCTCCAACTTAGCTTTCAGAGGACTCTTAAAGAGAACAATGGAAATTGAAACCACAAACTGAGCCTCAGTGTTGTTTTTTGTTTGTTTTTTGGGTTTTTTTTTTTTTTTTTTTTTGGAGAGTTTTTAAAGTTTTCATTGTGATAATAATTGTAAAGCTAGTAAAGAAAACGTGTTTTGAATCATCTGAATGATTACCAAGCTCTGCCACCTCATACTGGTATCTCATTTTTTAAATTCATTTTTATTGAGATGTATTCACCTACCATACAATCTTCTCTGATGCACAGCTTTTAAAATTACCATCATATAGTTGTACATTCATCACCCCATCTATCCCTGAACACTTTCCCACACAGAAAGAATCAGAACAAGAATAAAAAATTAAAAAAAGACCCAAATCATCCCTCCCATCCCACCATACCCTTCATTCATTCTCTGTCTCCACTTCTCTACTCATCCATCCATACACTGGACAAAGGGGCAATCCACAAGGTTTTCACAATCACGCTGTTACCCCTTGTAATCTACATTGTCATACAATTGTCTTCTAGAGTCAAGGCTACTGGGCTGGATTTTGGTAGTTTCAGGTATTTACTTCTAGCTATTCCAATACATTAAAACCTAAAAAGTGCTAACTATATCATGCATAAGAATGTCCACCAGCATGAACTGAAATCTCTCAGCCACTGAAGCTTTATTTTGTTTCATTTTGCATCCCCCACTTGTTCAAGAAGATGTTCTCAATCCCACAATGCCAGGTCCCGATTCATCCCCAGTAGTCATATCCTACGTTACAAGAGAGATTTAAACACCTGGAAGTCAAGTCCCACATGGGGGAGGGCAGTGAGATCACCCACCAAGGGGGTTTAATTAGAGAGAGAGGGCCACATCTGAGCACCAAAGAGGCACTCAGGGGGGAGACTCTTAGGCACAATTATAAGCAGGTTTAGCCTGTCTTTTGCAGTAACAAGCTTCATAGGGGCAAGCCCCAAGGCAGAGGGCTCAGCAGGTCAAGCCGTCAGTCCCCAGTGTTTGTGAGAACATCAGCAACAATCCAGGTGAGAGTCCAACACCCCCACACTCCCCCAGCTCCTCACGGAGGCCCTGAATATATTTTTTATTCTCTGCCCAAATTACTTTGGGATGTGTGGCTATTTCAGTCTAACCTATACAGACCTACCATAGCTCAATTCCTATTCAAAGTTCCATGTAATTGTGTTTGAAAAAAACTGACTATAGAAGTTATATTGGTTAGAAAATATAGATCCTACACAAAATGAACATTTCTTACCTTGGTCTCACATGGAAGTTGAAGTTTTAACGCACAGCCAGTTTCAGCCTTTACCCTTTGGCACAATTTGCCCTAGTCTTAACCAGATCTGCTTCATTCATATCTCTAACTGAAGTCTGGACTTTTTTTAAGCTTTTCTTCTTAAGAGTAGCTGCATGCAGTAATACTGATATTCATATCTGCTGAGTTTTAGCTCTGAGTTTCAGGTGTCACAGATACCTGATGTTCCAGAGACCAATCAGGTTATACATCAAGTGATCAACATCTCAGAGTTTGGAGATAGCCATTACAATTCAGGAATAGATTTGACTGCTGTAAGAGCTTACAATTGAGGGACCATTGCAATAATCATTTCCTTGTTAGGCTGTGCTCTAAGATTCAATTCTGAGTTTACACATTGAGGCATTATAATGTATGCCTTTGTTTCTGGCCTACTTCACTCAAAAGGCTTTTACAGGATCCATTCACCTCCATGTGTGTCCCACAATTTCTCTCCTTCTCATATTTGCTCAATATCCCATTGTATGCATACACCGCAGTTCACCAGTCTGTTCCTCAGTCAGTGCACCCTTCGGCCACCTCCACCCATGGAAAATCATGAATACTGCCTCCATAAATACCAGTGTGCAAATGTCCATTCATGTCTCTGCTCTCAGACCTTCCACATACATACCCCATAATCAGGTTGCAGGACCTTATGGCCCCACATACTTAGCTTCTTGTGGAACCAAGACAGTGACCTCCAGAAAGGCTACACTATTCTGCCTCCTTATCAACACTAAATACATACATCCCTCTCTGTGTGTTATCTTAAGCTCTTTTACCCCTATTCATAATTTTTCCTATAATTTTATAGAGATATATTCACATAACATACAATTATCTACAGTTGTTCACAGTATCATCATATAGTTGTACATTTGTCACCACAGTCAGCACTTGAGCATATTGATTACTATGAAAAAGTGTGTTTTTTTTGTAAATAATAAAAAAGATAATAATAAAAAGAAAAATCAAGTGTCACACAATACAATGTATTATTAAGGACAGAAAACAATACCACTACCAAGAATCCCATATCCCTCTTTTATATCCTCTCTCATACATGTTTAACTTTGGTATATTGGCTTGCTTACATTTAATGGAAGCATATTACAATGCTACTGTTGATCGTAGACTCCAGTTTGTTTTGATTATGTTTTTTTCCCAAATACCATCCACTTTTCAGCACTTTGCATGGTTGACATTCATTTTTTCTCCCACATGTGAGAACATTTTTATATTTGTACATATAGTAACAATCATTGGCCACTCCAGCTTTTGCCAACTTATACAGTCCCAGTCATCATCATCTATCTTTATCTCTGGTGTCATACAGTCCCCTGTCCTACCTCTTTCAGCCTTACTCAGACATCTTTGTTCAGTGTATTTACAATACTGTGCTACCATCACACAGTATTATGCTATCTATTTTTGGATCTATACAACCAATCCTGCTGAACATTCTTTAGTCCTTCAGCATCAAATGCCTGATCTCTACCCTCTTTCTATCTCCTGGTAGCCTTTGCTATCAGCTTTTAACTCTCAAAGTTTTCTCACTAATTTTAGTTCATATTAGTGAGATCATACTGTTTTTGACTTTGTTTCTGGCTAACTTCACTCAGCATGTCTTCCAGGTTCCTCCACATTATATGTTCCATGTCTTTTTTCTGTCTTATACGTGCATAGTATTCCATCATGTGTATATACCACAGTATGTTTATCCACTGGTCCATTGATGGACACGTGGGCTGTTTCCATCTCCTTGCAATCATGAATAATGTTGAAGTAAACATGAGTTTACAAATGTCCATTTGTGTCTTAAATTTTAATTCCTTTGAGTATATACCTAGCAATGGAATAGGGTCATATGGCAAGCTTATGCTAAGCTTCCTGAGGAAACTTCACACTGTCTTCCAGAGTGGTTGCATGAGTCTACATTCCCACCAGCAATGAATAATTGTGTCTCTTTATCCACATCCTCTCCAGCACTTTTAATTTTCTGTTTTTTGGATAATGACCAGTCTGGTAGGTGTGAGATGATATCTCATTTTGGTTTTGATTTGCATTTCCCTAATAATCAGTGAAGTTGAACATTTTTTCATATGTTTTTGAGCCATTTGTATTTCCTCTTTGCGAAAGTGTCTGTCCATGTAATTTGCCCATTTTTTAATGGGTTGTTTGTCTTTCTGTTGTTGAGTTGTAGGATCGCTTTATATATTTGGAATATTAAACCCTTATCTGATAAGTGGTTTCCAAATATTGTTTCCTATTGCATAGGCTGCCTTTTTACTTTTTTAACAAATTCCTTTGATGTACAAAAGTGTTTGATTTTGAGGAGATCCCATTCGTCTATTTGTTCTTTGATATCTCATGCTTTGGGTGTAAGGTGTAGAAAACCACCTCCTATCACAAGATCTTTAAGATATTACCCTATGTTTTCTCCAAAGAGTCTTATAGTCTTAGTGCTTATGCTTAGGTTTTTGATACACTTGGAGCTAATTTTTGTATGGGGTGTGAGGTAGGAGTCCTCTTTCATTGTTTTGGAAATGGATATCCAGTTCTCCAAACACCATTTATTGAAGAGGCTGCTCTGTCCCAGTTGCTTTGGCTTGACTGCCTTATCAATGACCAATTGTCTGTAGGTGTGAGAGCCGATTTCTAAACACTCAATTCAATTCCATTGGTTCATATCTCTTTCCTTATGCCAGTACCATGCTGTTTTGAGAACTTAGCTTTGTAATATGTTTCAAAGTCAGGTAGTGTGAGATCTCCCTCTTTGTTCCTCTTACACAGTATTTTTGGCTATTTGGGACATCTTGCCCTTCCAAATAAATTTGGTTATTGGTTTTTCTACTTCTACAAAGTAAGTTGTTGGGATTTTAATTGGTATTGCATTAAATCTATAAATCAGTTTAGGTAGAATTGACATCTAAATTATATTTAATCTTCCAATCCATGAATATGGTATGTTCTTCCAATTTTTAGGTCCTCTTTGATTTCTTTTAGCACTTTCTTGTAGTTATCTTTGTATAGGTCTTCTGTGGCCTTTGTTAAGTTTATTCCTAAATACTAGATTCTTTTGGTTGCTATTGTAAATGGAATTTTTTTATTGATTTCTTCCACTTGTTGCACATTACTTGTGCATAAGAACACTACAAATTTTTGCATGTTGTCTTGTATTCTGCTACTTCACTGTATTCTTTGATTAGCTGTAATACATTTGCTATGATTTTTATGGATTTTCTACATGTAGAGTCATGTCATCTTGAAAGAGTGAAGGTTTCACTCCTTCCTCTCCAATTTGGATGCCTTTTCTTCTTTTCTTGCCTAATTGCTCTAGCTAGAACTTCCAGCACAATGTTGAATAGCAGTGGTGACAGTCAGCATCCCTGTCTTTTTCCTGATCTTAGAGGAAAGCTTTCATTCTCTCCCCATTGAGTACGATGTTAGCTTTGTGTTCTTCATATATTGTTGATATCATATTGAGAAAGTTTGTTTCTGTTCCTATCCTGCGAAGTGTTTTCATCAAGAAAGGATGTTGAATTTTTTCAAATGAATGTTCTGCATCAATTGAAAAGATTGTGTTGTTCTTTTACTTTGATTTATTGATGTGGTATTACATTAATTTATTATCTTGTGTTGAACCAGCCTTGCATATCTGGAATAAACCCCACTTGGTCATGGTTTTTAGTTGTTTTAATATACTGCTGGATTGTATTTGTATATTACTGAGGATTTTTCCATCTATATTCATTAAGGAGATTGGTCTACAATTTTCTCTTTTTCTAGTACCTTTGTCTGATTTTGGTATTAGGATGATGTTGGCTTCATAGAATGAGTTGGGTAGCTTTCCCTCCTCTTCAATGTTTTTGAAGAGTTTGAGCAGGATTGGTACTAATTCTTTCTTGCATGCTTGGTAGAATTCACATGTGAAGACATATGGTCCTGGGCTTTTCTTTTTGGGAGTTTTTTGATGCCTGACTCAATCACTTTGCTTGTGATTGGTTTGTTGAGGTTGTCTATTTCTTCTTGGGTCACTGTTTGTTGTTCATGGTTTTCTAGGAAGTTGTCCATTTTGTGTAAGTTGTCCAATTCATTAGCATATAGTTGCTCATAGTATCTTCTCATTATCTCCTTTATTTCTCCAGGGTCAGTAGTTATTTTTCCTTTCCCATTTCTGATTGCATTTATTTGCATCCACCCCTCTCTGTTAGCTTTGCTAGGGGCCCATCAATTTTGTTGATTTTCTCAAAGAACCAGATTCTGCTTTTGTTGATTCTCTCTATTGTTCTTATGTTCTCAATTTCATTTATTACTGCTCTAATCTTTATTTCTTTCCTTCTGTTTGTATTGGGGTTTATTTGCTGTTCTTTCTCTAGTTCCTCCAGGTGGACAGTTAATTCCTCAATTTTTGCTATCTCTTCTCTTGTAATATAGGCATTTAAGGCAATAAATTTCTTTCTCAGCACCACCTTTGCTGTATCCCATAAGTTTTTATATGTTGTGTTTTCATTGTCATTTGCCTCAAGGTATTTATTTCTCTTGTAATTTCTTTCTTTACCCACTGGTTTTCTAAGGGGTGTTTTTTATTCTCTGTATATTTGTGAATTTTACCTTCCTCTGCCAGTTATTTATTTCCAACTTCATTCCATTATGATCTGAGGTAGTGTTTTTCATAATATCAATATTTTTAAATTTGTTGAGACTTGCTTTGTGACTCAGCATGCCGTCTATCCTAGAGAATGTTCCATGAGCACTTGAGAAAAACATGTATTACTGTTGTGGGGTGTAGTGTAGTTCTATAAAGGTCTGTCAAGCCCAATTCATTATCATACAACTCAACATCTCTATTTCCTTGTTGATCCTCTGTCTAGGTGTTCTGCCCATTGATGAGAGCAGTGTATTGAAGTCTGCAACTATATTGTGGAGTTTTCTACTTCTCCTTTCAGTGTTCTCAGTGTTTGCCTCATGAATTTTGGGCACTCTGGCTTGGTGCATGAATATTTATGATTGTTATGTTTTCTTGATGAATTGACCCTTTTATTAATATATAGTGTCCTTCTTTGTCTCTTTTAGTTGTTTCTTTTGACATCTTCTTTGTCTGATATTAATATAGCTACTCCTGCATTTTTCTGGTTGCTCTTTGCATGAAATATTTTTTCAAACTTTCACTTTCAGCCTATTTTGTCCTTGTGTTTAAGGTGAGTTTCTTGTAGGCATGATATAGATGGGTCCTGTTTTTAAATCCATTCTGCCAGTCTGTGTCTTTTATTGGGGAGTTTAATAACATTTAGTGTTATTAATCTAAAGGCAGTACTTTCTTCTATCATTTTGTCTTTTTTATTTTATATGCCATGTCTTATTTTTCCTCCTCTCTTTTTACCCTTCCTGATAATCTTCATTTCTATACTCTTCTCCAGACTCTTTCTCCTGTCTTTTCCTATCAACCTGTAGCACTCTGTTTTGTATTTCTTATAGTCTGGTCTCTTATTCATGAACCTCTCAGTGTCTGTTTCTCTGGAGTATTTAATCTCTCCCTTATTTTGAAGGACATTTTTGCCCATTCAAAGAATACTTGGTTGACAGTTTTCTCTTTCAGTTTCTTAATAATCATACCACTGTTTCTCGCCTCCACAGTTCTTTGAAGAAATCTGAACATAGTCTTATCGAGCTTCTGTTGTATGTGATGGATTGCTTTTCTTGCTGTTTTTCAGAATTCTCTGTTTGTCTTTGACATTGGACCATCTGAGCAGTAAGTGTCTTGGAGAAGGTCTTTTGGGGTCTATTCTGTTGGGGTGTGCTGTACTTCTTGAATCTCTAATTTTCTGTCTTTCATAAGAGTTGGGAAATTTTCAGTGATTATTTCTTCTATTATTTTTCTGCCCCTTTCCCCTCTCTCTCTCTCTGGGAACCCACAACATATATTTGTGTGATTCATGTTCTCACTCAGATCCCTAAGATCCTGCTCATATTTTTCAATTCTTTCACCATCTCTT
>NC_051332.1:9329726-9412014 GCF_015220235.1 Choloepus didactylus
TTTTTTCCCATATACCATTACGTTGTTAACTCTTTGTACAAGTGTTGCACCTTAGAAGTAGATCATGCAAAAACTTGTTTGTACCTTCAATGTGTCACTGATACTTATAATCACATTAGCAATCATCACCCATGTCCTTTCACATACCTTTAAGTTCACCCTAATTAACATGATGGTACATATTAAGTTATCTTTCTCCCTCTCTAGCTTCTGTCTATCTCTAGGCCCCTGTATTCTACATTTTAAGAAACTGATTTTACATTGAGCAGGGGGCTCATCTCTCCTTTTGTGTCTGGCTTATTTCACTCAGGATTACGCCTTTGAGGTCCAACCATGTTGCCATATGCTTCAGGATCTTGTTCCTTCTTACTGCTGCATAGTATTCCATCATATGTGTATACCCCATTTTGTTTACCCATTCATCTGTTGAAGGACACTTGGATTGTTTCTGTCTTTTGTTAATTGTGAGTAATGTTGTTATGAACATCAGTGTGCAAATGTCTGTTTGTGTCACTGCTTTTTTATCTTTCTGGGTATATACCAAAAAGTGAAATTGCCAGGTTTTAGGGTAACTCACTATTTAGTTTTTTGAGGAACTGCCAAACTCTCTTCCCACAGTGGCTGTACCATTATACATTCCCACCAGCAATGGATAAATTTCCAATTTATCCACATCCTCTCCAGCATTTGTAGATCCTGTTTGCTTAATGGTAGTCATTCTTAGAAAATGTATGTGTGAAATGATATCTCATTGTGGTTTTGATTTGCATTTCCCTAATAGCTAATCAAGATGAACATTTTTCATGTGCTTTTTAGCCATCGGTATGTCCTCTTTGGAAAAATATTTTTCCCTTTTTATAATTGGGCTGTTTGTACTTTTGTCATTGAGTTTTAGAATTTCTTTATATATGCTGGATATCAGTCTCTTATCAGGTATATGTTTTCAAATATTTTCTTCCATTTAGTTGGCTACCTCTTCACCTTTCTGACAGGGTTCTCTGAAGCTCAGAAGCATTTGACTTTGAGTAGTTACCATGTATCTATTTTTTTTCTTTTGTTGCTTGTGCTTTGGGTGTAAGGTCTAAGATGCTACCTCCAATTACTAGATCTTGAAGATGTTTCCTCAGATTATTGTCTAGGAGTTTTATGGTATTGGCTCTTATATTTAAGTCCTTAATCCACTTTGGGTTAATTTTCATATAGAGCGTGAGGTTAGGGGTCCTCTTTCATTCTTTTGGATGTGGATATCCCATTCTCCCAACCTTCCTGTAGAACCACTACACTGCCCTCCAGATGGGGTACACCATTCTACTTCCCTACCAACAGTGAATAGGTATATCCTGCTCTCAACATTTTCTCCAGAACTTGTATCCCTCTGTTTATTTTTCAACAGTTTTATTCACACACCACACAATCCATCCTAAGTAAACAATCAATGATTCCCAGAAAAATCACATAATTAAGCATTCACCACCACAATCTATATGAGGACATTTTCATTTCTTCCACAGAGAAAGAGGAAGAGGAAAATAAAGGAATGAAAAATTAAAAATAGAATAAAAAATAAGAACAAGAAAATGAAATGATTGTACAGCTACAACACCAAGAATCACATACCACTCCCTTATATCCCCCCCCTTATTTATATTTAAATTTGGTGTATTAGCTTTGTTACAAATAATGGAAGCATATTACAATGTTATGGTTAACTATAGACTCTACTTTACATTGATAGGATTTTCCCCCTATGCTATCCAATTTTCAATACCTTGTAATGTTTGACATTAATTTGTTCTCCCTCATTTAAAAACAATCTTATATTTGTATATTTAATCACCATTATTGACCACTCTAAGGTTCATCAGGCAATTGAATAAACTCACCCCATCCTTTCAGTTGTAATTTCTCTGTTTTTTCATTAAGGTCCCCACTATATGTTGTAGAGGCCCTGCTCTGGCCACTCATACACTGGAACCACTGTCCCAGTCATTCCATGTCTTTTCCCTACTTTTTTCCATGGGGAGAAGTTTGTTCTGCCTCTCCTATTCTGCCACCTTCCCAGAAGCCAGCCAGATTTTATTTTTAATAACATGATTCTTCACCTCTGAGTGAATCAGGCCAGGATTGCTCAATGTAGGACATACAGCATAGTGCCTGGGACTCTGAGAATTCTTTGGGAGAAAGTCCAGGCTTCAGAAGAACTTACTTCCTGATGAAAGATGCAGTGATAATGGTTTTTAGGCTAGAAGGCTGTTTCCTGCCTGGATCATTAGTGTTCTTGTGTTGGTTTACCATTATCCTTGGACTTCTTGGTTAAAGCTCTTCCCTCCATCACACAGTGATGTTCTCTGGTCAATTGATTTCTGACATAGCTCCTAAGTCCACTCAACTGGGACAGAACAGTCTCTTCAATAAATGGTATTGAGAAAACTTGATATCCATAGCCAAAAGAATGAAAGAGGGCCCCTATCTCACAACCTATACAACAGTTAACTCAAAATGTATTAACAACCTAAATTTAAGAACAAGTAACATAAAACTCCTATAAGAAAATGTAGGGAAACATTTTCAAGGTCTAGTGATAGGCAGTAGTTTCTTAGACATTACACTGTAAGTACAAATAATGAAAGAAAAAAATAGATAAATGGAACTCCTCAAAATCAAATATTTCAGTGCTTCAAATGTTTTTCTCAAGAAAGTAAAAAGGCAATCAATTCAGTGGGAGAAAATATTTGGAAACCACATATCCGATAACATTTGTTGTCCAGAAAATATAGAGAAATCCTACAATCAACAATAAAAACACAAACAACACAATTTAAAAATGGGAAAAAGACATGAACAGACATTTTTCCAAAGAGGAAATACAAATGGCTAAAAAGCATATGAAAAGATACTCAGCTTCACTAGATATTAGGGAAGCACAAATCAAAACCACAAGGAGATATCATAGTCTAACACCTACTTGAATGGCCACTAATAAACAAACAGAAAATTACAAGTTTTGGAAAAGATATAGAGAAATTGCAACACTTATTCACTGCTGGTGGGAATGCAAAATGGTATAACTACTGGTTTGGCCATTCCTCAGAAAGATAAGTAGGAAATAGCCTTACAACCTGACAATCCCACTACTCAGGATATACCCAGTAGATACGAAAGCAGGGATATGAACTGACATTTTCACACTAATTTTCAGAGCAGCATTGTTCTAATTGCCAAAACATAAAAACAACCCAAATGTCCATCTACTAATTAATGGTTAAACACCAAAACATCACTCTGTTCCAACTGTCAGAGTTGGGGTTTATGGATGTCAAGTGATTGATGGAGTTTTAGCTCAGGTCCATCTCATAATGGGTACAGTGGGTTCCCAGACCCATTCTGTGGTTATTTTCCTAGTACCAGAATGCATAATTGGAATAGACATACTCAGCAACTGGCAGAATCATCACATCGGTTCCCTGATTCATGGAGTAAGGGCTATTATGGTGGAAAAGGCCAAGTGGAAGCCACTAGAACTGCTCCTGTCTAGCAAAATAGTAAATCAGAATTAATGCCAGATTCCTGGAGGGATTGCAGAGATTAATGTCACTCTGAAGGACTTGAAGGATGCAGGGGTGATGATTCCCATCACATCCCCATTCAACTCTCCTAATGGCCTGCGCAGAAAACAGCTGGGTCTTGCAGGATGATTGGATTATCATAAACTTAACCAGATAGTGACTCCAATTGCAGCTGCTGTTCCAGACATGGTATCATTGCTTGAGCAAGTCAACACATTCCCTGGTACCTGGTACACAGCTACTGATCTGACAAATGTTTTTATTTTTCTCAATAGCTGTTAGGAAGGACCACCAGAAACAGTTTGCATTAAGCTGGCCAGGCCAGCAGTTTACATTCAGTGTGATATCTCAGGGTTATATCAACTCTCCAGCCCTATGTCAAAATATTGTCTGCAGGGAACTTGATCCTTTCTCCCTCCCACAAGACATCACACTGGATGATTATATTGATGGTATCATTTTGATTGGACCTAGTGAGCAAGAAGTAGAAACTACTCTAGAATTGTTGGTAAGGTATTTGTGTGGCAGAGGATGGGAAATAAATCCAAGAAAAATGCAGTGACCTTCCACCTCAAAAAAATTTCTAGGTGTCCAGTGGCATGGGGCATGTTGAAATATCCCTTCTAAGGTGAAGGATAAGCTGTTGCATCTGGCCCCACCTATGACAAAAAAGGCACAACGCTTAGCTGGCCTCTTTGGATTTTGGAGACATGTTCCTAATTTGAGTGTGCTACTCCTGTCTGTTTACTGGGTGACCAGAAAAGCTTATAGTTTTGAGAGGGGACCAGAACAAGACAAGGCTCTGTGACATGTCCAGGCTTCTGTGCAAGCTGTTCTGCTGCTTGGACCATATGATCCAGCCGACCCAATGGTGCTGAAAGTGTCAGTGACAAATAGAGATGCTGTTTGGAGCACTTGGCAGGCTCCTATAGGGGAATGATAATGCAGTCCCATAGGATTTTGGAGTAAAGCTTTACTGTCCTCTGCACATAAGTACTCTCCATTTGAGAAACAGCTGTTGGACTGCTACTTGGTCTTAGTAGAGACATAAGGCTTAACCATGTGCCACGAAGTTACCATAAGACCTGAGTTACTTCTCATGAGCTGGGTTTTGTCTGACCCACCAAGCCATAAAGTTGGGCATGCACAGCAGCACTCCATCATAAAATGGAAATGTTATGTGCAAGAGAGAGCTTGAGTGGGTCCTGAAGGCAAAAGTAAGTTACAAGAGGAAGTGGCCTAAATGCCAATGGCTCCCACTCCTTCCACATTACCTCCTCTTTCCCAGCCCACAGGTATGGCATCTCAGGGAGTTCCTTACAATCAGTTGACTAAGGAAGAGAATACCTGGGCCTGGTTTACAGATGGTTCTGCACGATATGCAGGCACCACCCAAAGGTGGACAGTTGCAGCACTGCCACCCCTTTCTGGGATGTTCTGAAGGACAGTGGTGAGGGGAAATCCTCCCAGTGGACAGAACTTCAAGCAGTGCATCTGGTTGTTCACTTTGCTTGGAAGGAGAACTGGTCAGAGGTGCATTTGTATACTGATTCATGGGCTGTTGCTAATGGTTTGGCTGGATGGTCAGAGAATTTGAAGGAACATGATTGGAAAATTGGTGTCAAAGAAGTCTGGGGAAGGGGTAAGTGGATAGACCTCTCTGAGTGGGCAAAAACATGAAGATGTTTGTGTCCCATGTGAATGCTCACCAGAGAGTGATTTCAGCAGCAGATTTTAATATCCAAGTGGATAAAATAACCTGTTTGGTGGATACCAATCAGCCTCTTTCCCCAGCAACTCTTGTCATTTTCCATTGGGCTCATGAACAAAGTGATCATGGTGGTAGGGATGGAATTTATGAATGGGCTCAGCAACATGGACTTCTACTCACCAAGGCTGACCTGGCCACAGCCACTTCTGAGTGCCCAATCTGCCAGCAGCAGAGATCCACACTTAGTCCCTGACATGACACCATTGCACAAGGTCATCAGCCTACTTACCTGGTAGCAGGTTGATTGCATTGGACCACTTCCATCATGGAAGGGGCAGTTATTTGTTCTTAATGGAATAGACAAATACTCCAGATATGGGTTTGCCTTCTCTGCATGAAATGCTTCTGCCAAATCTACCATCTGTGGACTTATAGAATGTGTTATCCACCATCATGGAATTCCACATAGCATTGCTTCTGACCAAGGAACTCACTTCACAGCAAATGAAATGAGGGAATGGGCACATGCTTATGGAATTCTCTGGTCTTACCATGTTCTGTATCACACAGAAGTAGCTGGATTGAGATAATGGTGGAATGGATGGTTGAAGACTCAATTATGGTGCCAACTAGGTGGCAATACCTTGCAGCACTAGGGCAGTGTTCTCCTGGAGGCTGTGTATGCTCTGAGTCAGTGTCCACTCTATGGTGCCATTTCTCCCATAGCCAGGATTCATGAGTCCAGGAATCAAGGGGTGGAAACAGGAGTGGCACTACTCACTATCACCCCTAGTGATCCACTAGATAAACTTTTGCTTCCTGTCCCTGCAAGCTTAACCTCTGATGGTCTACAGCACTTTCTTCCAAAAGGACTATGCTTTCACCAGGAAACAATAATTCCATTGAACTGGGAGATAAGACTGCCACCTGGCCAGTTTGGTTTTCTTATGCCTCTGAATCAACAGGCAAAGAAGATGATTACTGTACTGGCTGGGGTGATTGATCCTATCAAGAGGAAATAGCACAGCAACTCTTCTTTACAATGGAAGTAAAGAAGAGTTTTTCTGGTATACAGGAGATCCCCTAGGGCATCTCTTAGTACTACCATGCCTTGTGATTAAAGTTAATGGAAAACTGCAACAACACAGTTCAGGCAGGACTACCAATGACCAAGAAATTTCAGGAATGAAGTTTTGGGTCACCCCACCAGTAAAGAACCATGGCCAGCTGAAGTGCTGCTGAGGGTGAAGGGAACCTTGAATGGGTAGTGGAAGAAGGTAGTGATAAATATGAACTATGGTCATGTGACCAGGTACAGAAATGACTATGAAGGCATGAATATTTCCTCCTTGTTTTGTTATGAGTATGTTTGTATTTGTCTCTAAAGCAAATATCTTTGCTTTCTTCTCTCTCTTATCCCCTTATCATATGACATAAGCTGTATTGTTCATTTTGTGGTATTTAAGCTAAAAGGAAATCACTTTTAATAGTTAATTTCACCCAAGGGCTTGCACCCTATTCTAGAGAGATTTAGTGCATTTCTGGTTGTACACTGGACAGCAGAGTATTGTTTGGTGAAATATATTTAGTTATTTTTCTCTACTTAGAGATAAATTATGGTTTTAGGTGATGTGTATAACTGCCAAGTTGACAAGGGGTGGACTGTGATGGTTAGGTTCATGTGTCAACTTGGCCAGGTGATGGTACCCAGGTGTCTGGTCAAGCAAGTACCGGCCTAACCATTGCTGTGAGGATGTTTGTGGCTGGTTAATAAACCAGAAGACTGGTTTATTAAATCATAAGTCAGTTGGCTGCAACTGTGACTATGACATCAATGAAGGACATGTCTTCCACAATGAGAGAATGCAGTCAGCTGGATTTAATCCAATCAGTTGAAGACTTTTAAGTGAGACAGATAGAGGACCTTCACTTATACTTTGGCTGACCAATGAAGCATTTCCTGAGGAGTTTGTTGAAATTGCCAGTTTGTTTCCTGAGAAGTTCATTAAACATATTCATCAAAGTTGTCAGTTCATTGCCTGAGGCATTCATCAAACATCTTCATTGGAGTTGCCAATTTGCTGCCTGCCCTACAGAATCTGGAATCTTGCATACCCACAGTTGCATGAGACACTTTTATAAATCTTATATTTAAATCTATCTCTTGATTCTCTTTCACTAGAGAACCCTAGCTAATACAGCAACTCACATAGTTCCAGACATATGGTCATTGTTTAAATGGTATATTCAGAACAATTTATATACCCCAAGTTTTCTGAAAAAATAAAGCTATTTTTTCTTCTATTTGGACTTAAATTCATATTGTTCTGAAACTAAATTTGATAAACAAAGTTGCCATATCTCTGACCCTGCTAGTGGAAAACTTTCTTTCTTTTTAAAAAAGAGTTACTTTCTTATCAGTTAAGTCACGTTGTGATATTATCAATTTTTCTGCTTATATGTTTACCATTACCATTGACAAAGTTTAGAACAGCCTTCTACTCTTTCACTTATCTTTCAGGTAGATCATTTTATTTTCTTCAATGCAATATATGCCTCCTCACCACAATTCATGTGCTTTTGATGCTGAATTTATGCCAAAAGTTGCTTCACATTAATTTCTCAGCCATCAAACTTAATTTTTATAGTGAAAGTGTTGACTCTTTTCAATTTACAATCATTTTATCCATGCTTATAATCCTACGTCAATGAGTAAAAAAATTTCCCCTTGACACACCTGTTTGTGAACACATTCTGTTCATTTTTTATTAAGATTTATTTATATACCATACAATCATCCAAAGTATATATTCCATTGATCACATTACCATCATATAGTTGTTCATTCATCACCCTGATCAATTTTTTTAACATTTTTCTAATACCAGAAAAAGTGAAAGAAAAAATAAAAATAATAGTAAAAATAGAACACGCAAATTGTCCCCACCTCCATTCTTCCTTCAGTTTTATCCCCCTTTTCTCTATTCATACACTGGACAAAGGGGAGTGTGATCCACATGGCTTTCCCAATCACATTGTCACCCCTCATAAGCTACACTGTTATACAATTGTATTCAAGATTCAAGGGTTCTAGGCTGTAGTTTGATAAGTTCAGGTATTTACTGCTAGCTATTCCAATTCATTAGAACCTTAAAAGGGTTATCTATATTTTGCATAAGGGTGCCCACCAGACAAACTTCTGGGCTCCTTTTTGAATTGCTAAGTCACTGAAACTTACTTCATTTCATTTCATATTCCCCTTTGGTCAAGAAGATGTTCACCATCCCACAATGCTGGGTCTAGACTCCTCCCCAGGAGCCATATTCCAAGTTATCAGGGAGATTTATATCCCTGGGTATCAGATCCCATGTTGGGGGGAGGGCAGTGATGTCACTTGCCAAGTTGGCTTTGCTAGAGAGAGAGGGCCACATCTGAGCAACAGAGGCATTCAGGAGGAGACATTTAGGCACAATTGTAAGCAAGCCTAGCCTCTCATTTGCAGTAACAGTCTTCCCAAGAGCAAGTCCTGTGATAGAGGGTTTGGTCCATCATACCACCAGTCCCCAATGTCTGTGAGCACATCAGCAACCATAGAGGTGATGAAAACCAACACCCCTGCATTCGCCCCCAGCTCCTCAGGGGGCTCTACAAATTTTTTTCATTTTTTTAGATTAACTATTAACTATATAATTTTTTAAAAAAATAAAATAAAAAACATTTCAAGCAAAGCAAAACAAGGGAATAAGAGAAAGACAACTAACATAAAGTAACTGCTTGAATTCCAACATATATAGCAACATTTCTGGGAACTTGTTCCTATCATACCCACTGGAAATTAACAAACCATAGTCATTCCTTGGCATTTCCAGAATGTTAAATTTACTCACAATAGCTTATTTGTTCTTATTAAGTTATTGTTCCCCCTTCACTAATTGCCCTTTATTGCTAGGTCCCCTGTATTCTAAGTTATAAGCCATTTATTTTATATTTTTCAATGTTCACATTAGTGGTAGAATATAATATTTTTCCTTTTGTGCATGACTTATTTTGCCCAGCATTATGTCTTCAAGGTTCATCCCTGCTTTCACATGTTTCACAGCACCATCATTCTTACTGCTGCATAGTATTCCATCATGTGTATGGGCCACATTTTATTTACCCACTTATCTTTTGAAGGACATTTGGGTTGTTTCCATCACTTGGCAATTGAGAATAATGCTGCTATGAGCTTTGGCATGCAGATATCTGTTCATTTCATTGCTCTCAGATCTTCCAGGTATATACTGAGAAGTACAATTGCTGGATCAAAGGGTAAATCTATATCCAGTTTTCTAAGGAACTGCCAAACTGTCTTCCAGAGTGGCTGGAAAATTATACAGTCCCACCAACAATGAATAAGAGTTCCAAGTTCTCCATATTCTTTCCAGCATTTGTAGTTTCCTGTTTGTTTAATGGCAGCTATTCTAATTGGTGTGAGATGGCATCTTGCTGTGGTCTTAACTGGCATCTCTCTAGTAGTGAAACTGAACATTTTTTCATGTGTTTTTTGGTCATTTTTATTTCATCTTCAATGAACTGTCTTTTCATATCTTTTGCCCATTTTATAATTGGGCTGTGTGTACTCTTTTGTCAGATACATGGTTTGCAAAAAAATTTCCCATTGAGTTGGCTGCCTCTTCACCTTTTTGACAAATTCCTTTGATGTACAGAAACTTCTAAGCTTGAGGAGTTCCTATTTATCTATTTTTTCTTTTGTTGCTTGTGCTTTGGGTGTAAGGACTAGGAAGTGACTGCCTAATACAAGGTCTTGAAGATGTTTCCATATATTATCTTCTATGAGTTTTATGGTACTCTTTTATGTTGAGCTCTTTGATCCACTTTGAGTTAATTCTTGTGCAGAGTTTGAGGTAGGGGTCCTCTTTCATTCCTTTGGATAGGGATCTCCAACTCTCCAAGCCCCATTTGTTGAAAAGACTGTTATGTCCCAGTTCATTGGCTTTGAGGGCCTTATCAAAAATCAGTCAGCTGTCAATCTGGGGATCTATCTCTGAATACTCAATTCAATTCCATTGATCAAGATGTCTATCTTTATGCCAGTAGCATGCTGTTTTGACTACTTTGGCTTTATATTAAGCTTCAAAGTAAGGGAGTGTAAGTATTCCCACTTCATTTTTCTTTTTTAGAGTGTTTTTAGCAATTCAAAGGATCTTCTATTTCCAAACAAATTTGATAACCAGCTTTTCAAAGTCTGCAAAGTAGGTTGTTGGAATTTTGATTAGGATTGCATTGAATCTGTAGTTCAGTTTGGGAAGAATTGACATCTTAATGACATTTAACCTTCCTATCCATGAACATGGAATACTTTTCCATCTATTAAGGTCCCTTTCTATTCCTTTTATTAGAGTTATATAGTTTTCTTTGTATAGGTCTTTTACATCTTTGATTAAGTTTATTCCTAGACACTTGATTTTTTTAGTTGCTATTGAAAATTCTTTTTGTTGAGTGTCCCTTCACTTCATTCAATTCTAGTGTATAGAAACATTACTGGTTTATTCACATTAATATTGTATCCTGCTATTTTGTTAAATTTGTTTATCAGCCCTAGTAGTTGTTTCATTGATTTCTCAGGGTTTTCCAGATATAAGATCATATCTTCTGCAAATAATGACAGTTTTACTTCTTTCATTCCAATTTGGATGCCTTTTACTCCTGTCTTGCCAGATTGCCCTGGCTAACACTTCTAGCACAATGTTGAATAGCAGAGGTGACAGTGGGCATCCTTGTGTCATTCCTGATCTTAGAGGGAAGGCTTTCAGTCTCTCACCATTGAGTACTATGCTGGCGGTGGGTTTTTCATATATGATCTTTATCATGCTGAGGAAGTTTCCTTTAATTCCTACCTTTTGAAGTGTTTTTATCAAGAAGGGATGTTGGATTTTGTTGAATGTTTTCTCAGAATCTATTGAGACGATTATTTAATTTTTCTCTTTTGATTTGTTAATGTGTTGTAATACATTGATTTTCTTATGTTGAACAATCCTTGAATGCCTGGAATGAACCCCCTTGGTCATGGTGTATGTTTTTTAAGGTGTCTTTGGATTCAATTTGCAAGTATTTTTTGTTGAGAATTTTTGCATCTATATTCATTAGACAGATTGGCATGTAGCTTTCCTTTTTTGTAGCATCTTTGCCTGGTTTTGGTATTAGAATGATGTTAGCATCATAAAATGTGTTAGGTAGTGTTCCATTTTCTTCAATGTTTTCAAAGAGTTTAAGTAATATTGGCATCAGTTCTTTTTGTAAAGTTTGGTAGAATTCCCCTGTGAAGCCATCTGGCCCTGGGCATTTACTTGTGGGAAGATTTTTAATGACTCATTGGGTCTCTTTGCTTGTGATTGATTGGTTGAGGTCTTCTACTTCTTCCCCAGTCAGTCTAGGTTGTTCATATGTTTCCAGGAAATTGTCAATTTCCTCTATATTGTCCCCAGTTTGTTGGCACATAGTTATTTATAGTACCCTATTATTTTTTAATTTCTTTGGGATCCACAGTAATGTCAACTTTCTCATTCATTATTTTGTTTATATGGGTCTTCTCTCTTTTGATTTTGTCAGTCTACCTAGGGATTTGTCAGTCTTGTTGATCTCAAAGAACCAAGTTTTGTGTTATTTATTCTCTCTATTCTTTTGTTCTCTATGTCACTTATTTTTGCTTTAATCCTTGCTATTTCTTTTCTTCTACTTGGTTTAGGATTAATTTGCTGTTCATTTTCTTGCTTCTAAGTTGCTACATTAGTTCTTTGATTTTAGGTCTTTCTTCATTTTGGATGTATGCATTTAGTGCTATAAATTTCCCCCTCAGTAATGCTTTTGCTGCATCCCATAGGTTTTGATATGTTATGTTCTCATTTTCATTCATCTCTATATATTTAACAATTTCTCTTGCCATTTCATCTTTAACCCACTGATTGTTTAGGAGTATGTTTTTTAACCTCCAGGTATTTGTGAATTTTCTAAGTCTTTGATGGTTATTGACTTCTAATTGTATTCCATTGTGGTCAGAGAATGTACTTTGAATACTTTCAATTTTTTAAGTTTACTGAGGTTTGTATTATGTCCCCGCATATGATCTATTCTGGAGAAAGTTCCATGAGAACTAGAGAAGAATGTTTCTCTCAGTGGTTTCAGATTTAATGTTGTATATATGTCTGTTAAATCAAATTCATTTATCAGATTGTTTGTTTTCAATTTTCTTATTGGTCTTCTGTCTGGTGGATCTATCTATAGGAGAGAGTGATGTGTTGAAGTCTCCCACAATTATTATGGAATCATCAGTTGCTTCCTTTAGTTTTGTCAGTGTTTGCCTCATGTATTTTGTGGCACCTTCATTGGGTGTGTAAACACTTATGATTGTATTTTTTATTGCTGAATTCCCCCCTTTATTAGTATGTAGTGGCCTTCTTTGTCTTTCATAACATCCTTGCATTTAAAGTCTATTTTATCTGAGATTAATATTGCTACTCCTTCTTTCTTTTGGCTGTAGCTTGCATGAAATACTTTTTCCATCCTGTCACTTTCAATTTCTTTCTGTCCCTTTGTCTAAGATGAGTCTCTTGTGTGCAACTTATTGATTATTCACATATCTTTCTATATCAAACTATATCTTTTAATTGGGGAGATTAATCCATTTGCATTCAGCATTAATACTGTGAAGGGATTAATTGAATCAGCCATCCCATGCTTTGGTTAATGTTTGTCAGATACATTTTTTCCCTCTCTCTCTATTAATGTCCTTTAACATACCCATACTGAATCTCTTTATACTGAACCTTTCTATATATGTCTGTTAAATTTCTCTTTATCGCTCTCTCCTTTTGTTGTTTGTCTGTCAGTAGGGCTCCCTTTAGTGTCTCAAGTAGGGCAAGTCTCTTGTTATCAAATGTGTAAATAAAATAGAAAAATAGTAAAAAATAATAGAAAAATGTATGGAATTGTTCATTTAATGTAGAATATTACTTAGACAATAAAATATGGGGAATTGACAGATTGTGTATGTAAACTGTCCATCAGAGAGTCAGTTATAAGAGAAATAGAAATTATAATACAGAGAAAGGAAATAAAGAAAGATTGGTAGATAGCAATGTGTCTCTTTTAATTTCCTTATATTCAGCAGTTCTGTTATGTTAAAATAAAACTGATGTGGATACATACGGTTATACAAATGCATATGACTTTTAAGGATGTATGAAATTCCCCCATAGATGTGAAAATAGAAAACTGAAAGAAATCAGACTTAAAAGGGAGAGGAGAGAGAAACAAAGACCCTGAAAGAAGAGACTTTTGGAGTATGACATTTAATTGATTACAAGTAAAATTCTAAAAATCTCAGAAGATATAAGGTAAGTGGGAATAAAGAAGATAAGTAAATAAATTTAATTAAAAGGGGAAGGATGTTGATTACTCCATTAGATATATTCATAAGACATATGATGAAAAATAAAATGTAATTATAAATCAAATAATCAATTAATTGACAAACAGAAATTGCAAAGCAAAATGGGCATTGTCTATGTCATGGGCAGGTATGAGAGTACAAATCTATCACTTCTTTCCAGCCACATGTAAATAATATCCTTCTCTGTGGCACAGGGTGCTGTGTCCTGCCAATTTGGTGATGAGAGTGAATAGCATGGTAAATAATATCTTTATATCGCTGAATAGCATCAAACCATTTAAATGTTTATAAACAGAAAGAGAAAACTTGATAAAACAGAGGAGCCATGGAAGAAATGAGTAAAAAACTGGATTTTCATTAAAGAATTTACTGTTGAACTCATATTTGTGCCACACACACATTCTCAATAACATACACAGAAGCACACAGTGTAAAACACATATATATGCAAACACACACATTGTCACAGGCACTGAATATGGATTAAAGTCTGATAAACATCAAATAAGAACACTTGGTAGCCTTGATCCCTTAAATATTAACTTATTTTTCTTTTTTATTGCAACATATCACAAGAATGAACAATATCTCAGTGGTGACATAATTTCATCTGTTGGGTTTTGCTGGCCAATGGAAGTTTCAGTAATGCAAGCTGTAATTTTTTTTTTTTTTTTTATCATCATTTTATTGAGATATATTCACATACCACGCAGTCATACAAAACAAATTGTACTTTCGATTGTTTACAGTACCATTACATAGTTGTACATTCATCACCTAAATCAATCCCTGACACCTTCATTAGCACACACACAAAAATAACAAGAATAATAATTAGAGTGAAAAAGAGCAATTGAAGTAAAAAAGAACACTGGGTACCTTTGTCTGTTTGTTTCCTTCCCCTACTTTTCTACACATCCATCCATAAACTAGACAAAGTGGTGTTTGGTCCTTATGGCTTTCCCAATCCCATTGTCACCCCTCATAAGCTACATTTTTATACAACTGTCTTCGAGATTCATGGGTTCTGGGTTGTAGTTTGATAGTTTCAGGTATCCACCACCAGCTACCCCAATTCTTTAGAACCTAAAAAGGGTTGTCTAAAGTGTGCATAAGAGTGCCCACCAGAGTGACCTCTCGGCTCCTTTTGGAATCTCTCTGCCACTGAAGCTTATTTCATTTCCTTTCACATCCCCCTTTTGGTCAAGAAGATGTTCTCCGTCCCACGGTGCCAGGTCTACATTCCTCCCTGGGAGTCATATTCCACGTTGCCAGGGAGATTCACTTCCCTGGGTGTCTGATCCCACGTAGGGGGGAGGGCAGTGATTTCACCTTTCAAGTTGGCTTAGCCAGAGAGAGAGGGCCACATCTGAGCAACAAAGAGGCATTCAGGAGGAGACTCTTAGGCACAAATACAGGGAGGCCTAGCCTCTCCTTTGCAGCAACCGTCTTCCCAAGGGTAAAACTTATGGTAGAGGGCTCAACCCATCAAACCACCAGTCCCCTATGTCTGTGGTCATGTTAAGCTGTAATTTTTGTAGTAATTTACTTGACAGCTCTGATAGGGAATGGCTTTCTTTATCACTCTAACCTCCCTGGACCCAGGCCTCCACACACCCATTTATTTCTTCCTAAGGAATCTATCTGTCATTGATCTTTGCCTCATTGCTATACTTGTGCCCAAAACTATTGTCAACTCCTTGACCCAGAGCAACATCATCTCATTCCTTTGATGTATAGTCCAGATCTTTCTGCTACTTTTTTCAGGACTGACAGAGCTGTTCTTCACCATGGCAATATACATTGACCACTATGCTGCCATCTGCCATTCCCTGCTGTATGAAGTCATCATGAACAGGGGCACATGTGTGCAGATGGCAGCCATAAATTGGCTCAGTGGCAGCTTGGTGTCATTCATACACACATCAAACACTTTTTATTTATCTTACTTTGGACTCAATGAATTACAAAATATCTTCCATGATATTCCCCAGTTGTTAGCTATTTAATGTTCAGAACACACAACTTCAGAAATTGTGCTCATTCTCATTACTACAGTATTGAATTTTGGCTGCCTTATCTGTATAATAATCTCATATATGCATATCATCTCCACTATCAGAAAGTTTCTGTCCACACTGGGACAGTCAAGAACCTATTCCACTTGCCTCCCACACCTGATAGTTTTTTCACTTTTCTTTAAAACTGTTTTTATGGCTTACCTAAAATCCATTTTAGTGTCCAAGTTGTTTACTGATCTCATTCTATCTGCTTTCTATATTATGTTGCCCCTTCCCTTAATTCCATCATATACAGCCTTAGAAATAAGACCATGAAGACAGGTTTGGAGAAGTTCATCACTACAAAGCTCTTGAGCAAATAAAATATTCTTATATTTTGTCAAGAGTAGAGTTATTCACCTCTTAACACTTATTTATGTATAGAGCTAATCTAAGCTGTCTCTTGCAACTCCATGATTAACTCGTGTTACCTGGTAACATGGTGCTGATCCTAGGCCAATGTGGAATGAAATCTATTGGTTATTGATGAAGTCATGGTTGGTCTGAAACATGACAGCTTCTGAAAATTCTTAGAAAATGTGCATACTGCTGTTTTGCCTCTAGTTTCTGTTAGGCTAACTAAGATTCTGTTTCTTGAACCTGCACTCAAAACTTCCTGGTTTTGGCTATGACTACAATCACAAAAACCTCATATTCAAATGTGACTGTGACTTCCCTGAGAATAAATATATTCCAGGCATCATGGTTTGTACTCCTGTAGGAAATATGTCCTGCAGGATTGAGAATTCTCACTGGAACTTGGGCCTGGATGGTCTGTACCTCCCAAATGTTGCATTAAAGTTTTCTCTCCCAAAACACTATATTGTTTTCCTGTAACAAATAGCTTTTGGGTATATATTCATAGTCTTGTCAGCTCTTCTATTACCTAAATCTCATAATTGGCACCATGTTCAATAAAAATTTACTTCCATTTCATAAATATATTCATATATGTCATTGGAAAAAATACAGGAGGGGCACCTCTTACTGGGAAATTGTCATCCTAATATTTATGGGGTTTTCCTCCCTCCACAAAAACTTTTACATTTACTACTTTGGTTTCCTTATATCATTTCAACATACATGAAACATAAGAATATTTCTCTTTTAAAAAAAAATTGAATATGTTTTTTACAATTAGTTGCTTATTTTTTAGTTTATCCTTGTCATCTATTTCTTACTCAACATTTTAAAAACAGATACTACTTTTAATTCTAACATTTTAAAAATAGATAATGGTTTTAATTCTCTCTTTTTGCTGAATATTGCAAATAACTGACACATATAAAATTGTTTGACATGTGGCTTGTCAGCATTTACTTTAGGCACTGCCTGTCCAAAATCTGGCATAAGGAAATGAAGGAGGGTAAAGGTTTTAGAAATGAAGTCAGTGATTTCTCTCCACTAATTCTTCTCATTGACATATTAAAAAGACATGGCTTTTATTATTTTCCAAAAATTTGTTCTTTAGAAGTAATTGGCTTCAGTTTTGGAGGATGATATATATTATATTTATGCCCTATTATCACTCATGTCACTGGGTTTTAGAAATAAGTTAAAAATAGAATGTCAGTTATCTTCAAAAATAAAAGTGTTAACAATCTCATTAATCTTCAAATTTAGCATTATGTTTGCCTGTGCATTGTTTTATAATTACATGTGCTTATTCATCTGCTTTGAAATTACATTTTAATAATGATGGAATATAGTTGATTCCATATTCCAGTATCTCTAAATTATCCTCTCTTTTTGATACTGTATATCAAACAGAAATGAATATAGACTTTCATGTCATATTTTTCCCCTGTTGACCCCCATTTTAGTATCTCTTTCTCAAGATGGAAAAACTATATGATTTAAGCTTCAGTTTTCAACCAAAATTCTCTCTTTGGCCTCAGTTATATTCTTTACATTTTGAAGGCTAGTAACTTCCTTTGTCAATGTCATTGATAGACTTAACATTTATGTGATGGATGATTATGGCTTCATAGAGATTGTCATCTAGTTTAATCAGCATGAGAATTTCAGTAGTGAGTAATAACAGAAATGTACATGACATGGTGTGATTTGTAGTTAGCATTTGCATAATTTCCTCTATAGAAAACAGTTCTAGATACAACGTGCATGAAAAAAATGTATATGCATGAGATCAGAAATTCTAACATTCTTTAAACATATAAACCTATATTTATTGCAAGAGGAAGGCCAGTAGTAGCTAATTATGACTCTGAATGATATTAATTTCAATAAAAAAACATTGCTAAGAAATTTTAAAAACCTATTGAATAGGAGAATATTTTGAGAGCAATTAAGAGAAAATTAACCAGTTAATAATGGTAAAAGCAAAATAATGGATATCAGACTACAACATAATTCTTATCTTTCCACAAATATTTTTTGAATAGCATTCATAACATCACATTATACTTTAAGTTTGTGTTTACCTTCAGTTATTAAGTTATATACAGGTCTGAGTATTTAAATGAAATATTCTGTCAGGGTATACTTAATTTTATGATGATAAGTTAAATGCAGAATATCTAATTTCCCACACCAACAAGGAGATCATCAAATATTTACAATGAAAAATGCCATTGTCATTCAATGTGCACTTGAAGAATGTAAAGAGAGAGAATAAAATGGAGGGGAAAATACTCTCATAATAGTTTCCCTTCTTCCTAAATTAAGTTCATACAGAAGCCATCTATTGAGTTGATTTCCCTTCTGTGATGAATATATGAACAGGTACTGATAACATTATCATAATAAAAACATTTTTCTAATTATATTTAGGATAATATTAACTCTTGCTCAAACAGTATTCAAAAGATGACAATATTCAGCTTTGACCTTGACTTCTGCCAAATATTGATTTTGACATGGAAAACATTTATGAATTACTAGAAATAAAAATTATTGATTTTTTGAAATGTTTTGACATCTTGCCATACTGTAAATTTTTATTTTAAAAGCTTGAAACTTTTAAATGTCTGACTTTGACTTATTCATATATTTTAATATGAATGTCATGATTCAAATTTAACTACCTACAAAAGTGCTGAGCTTTTTATCTAATACCTTTAATAAATTTTTTGTTTATCCATTTTTTTATTTATCAATATCTTGAATAAAAATATACTAGACCATGCTTGAAGCACTTATTGAAACAATAGTCATAACTAACATTTTTGTCAAGTCTAGCTGTATATTGAATTTATAAAATATTCTAGTAATTTAGTAAAATATTAAATATCTCAGTGTTCTTCATTGAAATTTATTTTATAGCAATCAAATGGTTATGTTGATTTCAGCTTTTTTCTTATTTTGAGTAATTACAATTTTATATTGTTGACTCTTGTTTATGGGATCATAAGGAATTTCCTGTTAATTGTGAATGTTATTGCTTTCCAAATACTTTGTTGAGATATGTTAAAGAAAAGATTTCTCAATGTGCAAGTCAATATTTTGCATTGCTGAACTTGAAATATAAGGGACTATATTCATATGATTAAAATTATTTTAAAAGCTAAAAAATGGCATAATTATTAAAGTGATGACTGACTATAAAGACTTGAGAAGAATTATCTGTATCTTAAATACTAACAAGCAGATTGTTTCTTAAGTAAAAGAATCAAATGAAATCATGGGTATCTGTTGGCATGCTCAATGTTCAAGTATGAGAGTGCTATATGTGCATGTTAAAATTTGGATCTGTAATTTGATGACTCACAAAAATTAAGAAGTCATAAATGGCTATCAGGTATGGTCGTGCAGCTTAAACAGGAATGGGGATGACTTCTATCATATGAAGAAGAAAATATCCATGACTATTTAAATTGAAAATTCAATGTTAAAGTTACATAAAAAAATACAAATCTGAAAACAATAACTGAATTTTATAAGTGATCTACAAGAGACTGCCAAGAATATTGCACAGTGTTTCAGTAAAATATAAAACATGAGGTGATATTAAGGTATATAGTTGACAGGATGACAACATACAAGGTCATTCAATGGGGTTTGAGGCTCAAAGAATTTTTCTACAATGTACTTAATTTCAAAAGGAAAAATTCAGATTATATTTGAGAAACCTGGCAGACAACAACTTAAAATGGTGATCATAGTTATCAGCACAAATGGGGAGACAAATTTATTTCAAGATGCACCTTATTTGGTGCATTTCTGTGACAGATTTGCCAGATTATACCTCAACTCTAAACATGAAGAACCCAGAGACAAATATAAATTGATGGATGGTCTACAAAATAAATGGCTTTCACTCTCCCAATTATGAGTGAGGAAGAACACGGAAAGACTGAGGGACTGTTCCAGATTAAAGCAATATATGCAATGTGTGACTGTGAATTGGATCTTAATTTAGATATATGTCATAGAATTTATAGATATAATTTCATGGTTGAGAAAGATATCATTTGATTCAAGTATGAAGATTATATAATAGTAATGTATCAATATTTTTATTTTTATGTTGTGTTATTTGCTTCATGAAATTCTTGGTTATATTTGAAGCTTTGTTTAATGTTTACTGCTTTTTATCTCACTGGCAGTATATTACATTAAATAACATGGAAATACTTTAATACTATTTTAATTGAATTTAATGATATTAATATCTTCAAACCTGTGTTTTGACTGTGGTTGCTGTAATAACTTGAATGCTTGCCTTTGTACTAAATATTTCAAACAGGACATGCATATTTTTAATTGCATTCTCAGTGAAAAATAGTTGAATAATTTTTTTCAATAATTTTGATTAAGGATTCACAGACTTCCACTCTTAAATCCACTGCCTGAAAACAATAGTCTCCTATATTGTATTCATTTTCTACACTTATCTTGGAAGAACAGGTCTGACACTATGCTGCCATTCATACTGTCATCTCTAGATATTCTATTCCCTACTTTAATTTATTACAATATTAAAATGTTTTATCTGTATTATATAAGAAAAATATAAAGGAAATTTAGCAAAATATATATTTGGTTGCAAAGCAAGTTTTTTTTTTTTTAACACAAACAGAATATTTTATTTACTTTAGGTGAGCTGGGAGTAATTATCTGCATTTCTATTCTAAGATATCTCACCTCATTGAGAAAAAAGATAAATGTTTTATTAGAGACTTTTAACTTTCAAGTGTTTGCTGCTCTGGATTGAGAAAATGTTCAGCTTTCTCCTGTAATATGTACTTCAGTATCACAACTTGTCAGCAAAAGTTGTATGCCCCAAATTTCCACTGGCTGCCATTGACTTCTTGCCAGAAACAAATTTCTTTGCTGCATTTATGATATCAGCAGCAGCCACCAAGTCAATCTGCTGAAGGACTGTGGTTGGTGGTACGTATGAACCAGCAACTAGAGCCTGGGACCCGACTTCATCCAGGAAACTTTCAGAAGACTGTACCGACATTAGATATCCAGCTTTCAGCTTGTTCTTGGCAACCTGGACAACCTTACTGGAAAGGTTTCCCTGAGTGACTGATTTTACTTGGTTATAGGTGGCCTTGATAACATCTCCAGCAACTGCAGCCTGTGAGACAGTATAAATCCCAAACAGTCCGGAATCTGAGTAACTGGCATTAAAAGCAGAAACGTCAAATGGCTGGTTAACTCCCTTGGCAACAGCCTGGTATAAAGAGCTGGTGGAGTTTCTGCCCCTCATGACATGTGGTCCAGAACCAAGGACGTGTTGGAGAACACTAAATGCATTGGCTTCTGTACTTCCTATGGCAGAACTTTCTGCTACAAGAGCAGCATGGACAAGACTGTCTCCATTCTGTTCTCGAATATCTCCTCCATGGTACCTGGCCTTTGCGCCAGCTAAACCAAGCCCACACCTCATGTTGAGAAACTGTTCAACAACTTGCTTTAGAACAGGATGACTCACACCAAGTCCAATGAAAGCCATTCTTGCATTTGTAAAATAGATCTGAACATAGTAATGTAACTCTTCTGGTGTCACTTTTCCAATCCTATAATCAGGACAATATAAGGAATTAGCCAAGGCTTTCTGGTAAGCTGCAGCATATAAATTTTCAATGATACGAGCTTGTGGATTCTGAAAAGCCACAGCTTTATCAATCTTCAGCTGAGGCTGAAGGGCAGAGACTTCCCAACGATAAAATTCTGGTGCTGTGGTGACATTGAGCAGGAGCTCCATGAGAATCTCAATATCATCCCACCGGCATTCTACAGTGTAAGCCATGTTTTCCCTTGTTGCAGTCACACTTAATTTACCACCAACTGCTTCAATTCCAAGGGTTATCTTGAAAGAGGAAGCACCTTTTGAAGTCAAACTGGATGAAAGATGCAGCAAATGAGAAGTTCCCAAATTGTTGGAGTCCTCATATCTACTGCCTGCTTAAATGAACAACCCAATTCTTGATGTAGGAGCATAGTTTTCCAGAGATGCAATCACTAAGCCATTTGGTAATTTGGTAAACTCAAGATCCTGAGGATGTGGAGGCGCTCTGGGAGGGGCAGCTGTGGCTTTAACTTTGGGAGCAACTTTGAGGGAATAAAACCTCGAAAAGGAGCCAGCTCTGGTTAGCAGCTTCATGGCTCAAGATTGTTCTGACCCACGGTCACTGCCAGCTTAAAAGAAAGCAAGATGGTCGCAAAGCAAGTTTTAAAGCATTCATTTATCTCTACTTCCTTCCTGAATAGAATTCAATGATAGTGAAGTCATGAAAAAACTTTATGCCCTCAAAGAAAAAGAGATGGAGAAAGGGAAGCACAAAAGAGAGAAAATATGTACTTGGGTAATAAGAGAGTTCACACAAAAAGGGAATAAAGCTCTGGATCTGCCCTCTATTTTAGGATTAAAGAAACTGCTATTCTCCTAAGAGAAGTATTGGAATATAGAGACTGCCAAGTTTGAAGCAGAGATATATCAGCTTGGAGAAAAAGTGTACTGTAAGCTGTGGTGGAGGATGAGGAATATGCTTAAATAAGAATATTGTGAATATAGATATTATATAATGTGAGACCATAATTTATTTTCAAGTTGGTTCAAAGAATGCTAACAGCAAAAATTCATTCAACTGACAGAATACTGGGGTGGGGTGGCAGCCCTTTCTGTAGAAACTGCCTCCTTGAATAAAAGTGGTATTTGTGACCCCTTAAAATCTCCAAAATATTTTCAATGAAATTCAGCTGTTGACAAATATGCATCCACATTGTAGTTCCAATAATCTTCCACCTTTTACTTATGAATTTATCCCTTAAGGCCATCAGGTGCTGGGATAATGTCTCTAATTTGAAGACAAACCAAAAGAATTACATTGCAGGGAATAGAAGTGAAAGCTAAAAATCCATACTAAAATTTCTCACAGAAAAAAAGAGAGAGAACAATCCCTCCAATGAGTACACGTAAAAATGTACTTCATTAAACAAGAGCTGCTTTTATATTCTAAAATGATCTAATGGTATTAATAGGTCATAGGAATTTTGGAAGAACAGCTGAGGTTCTCTCCATGAAGAGCAAAGCTAAGTAATAAATTGAAGCTTAATGAGAAAGATTGGAAAATAAAATCAATGAAGGAAAACATGATAAAATTCAAGGAAAAGGAAAGGGAGGAAAATTTTCAAAAGAAATAAATCACATGCTCATTCCTCAGAAAGAAGGAAATGAGTTAATATAATACCCAGTGTAAACTGGATCTTTAATTTATAAACAGATTTAAAACTAGTACATTATGGCACATTCTTGTAAAAGTCCAAATAATTGTAAATAGTCCTTTATGAGATCATCCAGTAGCAGGGGGAATAAAAGGAAAATACTAACGGCAGTGAATTTTATTGGGATGAGCCCCAAATGCAGGTACCTGAGCTGGCAGAATTACTGGGGAGAACATTCAAATTCTAAGGAAAATCAATTTCCAGCATGATTCCTTCACACAATCAAAGCAGTTGAGTGGTAGCATTCTCACATATCTAGATAGGCTTGCCTTTTGTGTGCTTTGGCGCTTCAACTTGTAACATTACTTCTCTTGTTATAAAATAATAGGTTTTAAACTACTTTTTTTCAAAAATTAAAGCTCCAAAATAATTTCTTAATCTGGACAAATAGTTCATTCCAAGAGTGTATGAAAAGCATAACATACAATAGAATAAATTATTATTAAATTTAAAGTGGCACTGTAGGATTCACAGTAAAAAATATATTCAGAAATTGAACTCCACTCCAAACTTTGCCACCAACTCCTTTGTCCAAGTCAAATCAACTCCACAACCTCACAACAGGAGTCATGAAATGCCTTTCTGTCCTCCTTTACAGTCAGCTTCCTTAGTCTAATTTTGTGAATGAGTAGTCAAGTTCAAATATAAATTGAGTAATATCCTTCCTCTATTAAAATGTTCTGCAGTTTTCCTCCAGCTGTAATGCAAACAAAAAATAATTCCTATGATCAACAATGTGATTAGCTCACAATTTTCTCTTTCACTCATCTACCTTCATCTGAGGGCTGCACTGCCTTCTGTTGGTCACTCAAGCCATGAGTGAATAATTGGAACTTAACAATTGAGTATAGTTCTGTCCATAGATCTGTAAACCACTGAAAGACTAAAAATATGGCATACTGCTTTCACTAGATTTTATTATGGCTGATACAAATTAAGAAAGTCAATGGAGACAAAGGAAGCACTATTTTCCCATTAGAATCAAGTAGTTTGATAAATTTAATTTGTAAACAATGTTTATGCTCAAGGGAGACCAGTAGCTGAGGTTAAATGGTCAGGCTTTTCAGCTCCCTAGTTTCTGCCCACACACAGACTGATGGAGCCAGATTATGTGGGCATCAGATGAGTTTTCAGAGCAATCAACACATTAGATGACCTCTATTGCAATGAAAGTTGACAATCTCCTGTCCTTGTGATCAGTTACATTTTTACTAGTAATGAACTTCAGAACACAGCTGTAACCTTCATGCACTAGGTCTACAGGAATGCTAGTCCCTATCTTTAGAAGAAATTCATTTTAAGATATAAAAGTAACACTTTATGATACAGAAGTAACCTGAGGAATAAAAGAGTATTTGAAAATTCTTATTTCCCAAATAATGAAAGAGAATAAAATATAAAGAGAAAAAATTATCTGGTCTTATCTCTTATTGTGCCTAGCTTATTTCACTCAGAATTATGACTCAAGGTTCATCCATTTTGTCATATGTTTCATGACATAGCTCCTTCTTACTGCCATGTAGTATTCCATCATGTGTATATACCACATTTAGTTTATCCTCACATCTGTTGAAGGACATTTGTGTTGTTTCCATATCTTGGCAATTGTGAATGATGCTGCTATGAACATTGGCATGCAGATATCTGTTCATGTCACTGCTTTCAGATTTTCTGGATATATACTGAGAAGTACATTTGCTGGATCAAAGGGTAACACTATATCTAGTTTTCTAAGGAACTGCCAGATTGACTTCCACAGTGGCTGAGCCATTATACAGTCCTACCAACAATGATTGAGATCTGCTTTCTCCACATCCTCTCCAGCATTTGTATTTTCCTGTTTGTTTTACAGCGGCCATTCCAATTGGTATAAGATGGTATCTCATTGTGATCTTAATTTGAAACTCTCTAATAGCTAGTGAACCTGAACATTTTTTCATGTGTTTCCTGGCCAATTGTATTTCCTCCTCAGAGAACTGTCTTTTCATACCTTTTGCCTGTTTTATAATTGGGCTGTCTGTACTATTGTCATGAAGTTGTAGGATTTTTTTATATATGCAAGATGTGAGTCTTTTGTCAGATACATGGTTTCCAAAATTTTTTTCCTGTTCAGTTGGCTGCCTCTTCACCTTTTTGACAAATTCCTTTGTGGTACAGAAACTAATAAGCTTGAGGAGTTCCCATTTATCTACTATAATTTGTTGCTTATGCTTTGGGTTTAAGGTCTAGGAAGTGGCTGCCTAATATAAGGTGTTGTATATGTTTCCCTACATTATCTTCTAGGAGTTTTATGGTACTGTCTTTTATATTGAGACCTTTGATTAAGTTTGAGTTAATTTTTGGTTGGGTTTGAGGTATGGGTCCTCTTTCATTCTTTTGGATATGGATATCCAACTGTCCCAGCTCTATTTGTTGAAAACACTGTAATGTCACAGGTCAGTGGCTCTGGGGGCCTTATCAAAGATCAGTCAACCATAAATCTGGGGGTCTATCTCTGAATTCTCAATTTGATTCCATTGGTCAATATGTCACTCTTTGTGCCAGTACCATGTTGTTTTGACTACTGTGGCTTTTTAATAAACTTCAAAGTCAGGGATTGTAAGTCCTCCCACTTCATTTTCCATTTTGCAGAGTGTGTTCAGCAATTTGAGGCATCTTCCCTTTCAAAATTTGATAAATAGCTTGTCCAATTCTGCAAAGTAGGTTGTTGGAATTTTGATTGGGATTGCATTGTATCCATAGATGAGTTTGGGTAGAATTGACATCTTAATGACATTTAGCCTTCCTATCCATGAACATGGAATATTTTTCCATCTTTTAAGATACACTTCTATTTCTTTTAGTAGAGTTATATAGTTTTGTTTGTAGAGTTCTTTAATATCTTTGGTTATGTTTATTCCTAGGTACTTGAATTTTTAGTTATTAAAAATGGAGTCTTTTTCTTGAGTGTCCCTTCAGTTTGCTCAATTCTAGCACGTAGAAACATTACTGACTTCTGTGCATTAACCTTGTATCCACTACTTTGTTAAATTTGTTTATTAGCTCTAGTAGCTCTATGGTTGATTTCTCAGGGTTTTCCAGATATAAGATCATATCATCTGCAAATAATGAGAGTTTTACTTCTTTCTTTCAAATTTGGATGCCTTTTATTTCTTTGTCTTGCCAGATTGCCCTGGCTAGCACTTCTTACATGATGTTGAATAACAGTAGTGACAGCAGACTTCCTTGTCTCATTCCTGATCTTGGAGGGAAGGCTTTCAGTCTCTCTCCATTCAGTACTATGCTGGCTGTGGGTTTTTCATATATGCTCTTTATCATTTTGAGGAAGTTTCCTTCAATTCCTACATTTTGAAGTGTTTTTATCAGAAAGAGATGTTGGATTTTGTCAAATGCTTTTTAAGCCTCTTTTGAGATGATAATTTGTTTTTTCTCTTTTGATTTGTTAATGTGTTATGATACACTGATTGATTTTCTTATGTTGAACTATCCTTGCTTGTCTGGAATGAATCCCCTTTCATCATGGGGTATGATTTTTTAATGAGCATTTGGATTTGATTTGCAACTATTTTGTTGAGATCTTTGCATTTATATTCATCAGGGATATAGGCCTGTAGCTTCCCCTTTTTTTAACATCTTTGCCTGGGTTTGGTATTAGATTGATGTTAGCGTCACAAAGTGTTTTAAGTAGTATTCCATTTTCTTTGATGTTTTGAAATAGTTTAAGTAAGATTGGTTTCAGTTCTTTTTGGAAAGTTTGGTAGACTTCCGCTGTGAAACCATCTTGCCCTGGGCATTTATTTGTGGGAAGCTTCTTGATGATTGATTGGAACTCTTTGCTTCTGATTGGTTGGTTGAGATCTTCTTTTTCTTCTTTTCAGTCTAAGTTGTTCATATGTTACCAGGAAATTGTCCATTTCCTCTAAATTATTCAGTTTGTTGGTGTTATATTTTGCTAATGCTGCCAGAATGCAAAATACCAGGTGTTCCTGGAGATTTAAAGCTGTTGCAATAGTCTAATCCTTCAGTTCAGTCTCACCACAGTTTGTCTCCACCACTGACCCACAACTCCTTGATATTGGTGTATGGTTCCTGGGACTTGTGTCCCTCTTCCAATCTGTGCCCTCCTAGGGCCTCTGCTGAGGAAAGACTGTGCTAAGACACAGGTGAGCAGCTTCCCCCAAGGGAAGATCTGGGCCACAGGGCTATGTTGGAGCATTCCCAGCTTGCTGAAAGGATGGCTCAATAAGGCATGTTAATTTACCCTTTTTCACACAGCTCTGCCTTCCCAACTCCAGGACAATTAGCTGTGAGTGCTGGAAAGACTATAATCCTCACCAGATATTGTGGTGTGTGCATGTGTTGTTGGAAACACTTTCCATCACACTAGGTTGTTTGGGACAGTTCTGGGCTATGGCACTCATGCCAGACAGGAGCATTCCTAGCCCACAGGGAAGATGGCTGTAAGGGTAAGCCCCCCTTTTCTTGGAAAGTTATGGTGTTTAGTGAATTTTCTCAACCACTAGACTTATTGCTTTGTCTCTCAGAGCTATGTTAACTCTGCTCTTGCCGGGGCCCAAATTGCAAGCCTTTGAGTCTTGCTGCAGTGGGATTCTTAGCATAATTATTTTAGAAAAAGAGAAAAAGATTTAAAAAAAGAAAAGAAAAAGAAAAAGAGGGGCCCTCCTTGCAGATCTAATGGGCTGTTGAAATGCTGAGGCAAGGAGATGAAGCCATTAAGGAAAAATCAAGAAAGCAGAGAAACCTGCTCTTCAGACAAGGTTCCTTGCCCTCTGGATTTGCATATGCACCTGATTCTGTTTGAGCCCTGCCCTTCTCCATTTTCTGTTAACTGGTACTCCAAAAATCTCCATTTTTATTTTTGTGTGTGTGTGTGTGTGGTTTTTTTTTTTTTTTTTTTTTTTTTTTTTTTTTTTTTTTTTTGCTGTTTTTGCTAGCCCTATCTCCTTTCCACCAGGCTGTCTGCTCCTGGCTTCTATGGTGTCTGGGCTCAGTCTATCTATATTTGGACTTTTGATCAGCAGTCTGAGTTTTCAATCAGAGCTGCAAATGCTGTTCTCCCTCCTAGTTCCCAGCACTGATGGACAGTCCTCTGACAGGACTGAGACTGGCAGAGAGTGGGACAGGTCCCTGGGCTGTGAAAGCTTACAGATTTCACAGATCTCAGCTCTTCCACTCATTCATGAGTGTTTCATGAAGTATGCCCAAAGTCAAATTGCTTTGTTGTGTCCATTCCATGCAATAACTGGCTTTCTGCCTACTGCCCTGAAGGAGTACCTTAAACCCACATCTCACCACTCTGCCATCTTGCCCCACCTCCCAATACCTTCTTTTTATTGTTAGTAGCTTGTTTCCTGTTTGCAAAACTTTGTCTCCATGAAATCAAGAAAAGATTATCTTATGATATCTTCTACAATTTTTACTTGCTTGTCTATTTTGTAGCTTTCACACTGTTTTAAAACTAACTGAAATATTATTTTTGTATGGTTTGAAATAAAGTTTCCTTTTATCCAGTATCATTTATTGAAGAGGCTGTACTTCTCCACTGGCCTTCAGCACCATATTTATGAGCATTCAACTGTAAATCTATTCCTGAAATATTTATTCTTATCCTTTGATATATTTGTTTATAATTACCCAAATATATCTTAATTACTGAAGATAACTTTTTTCTCTTTTAATGCCTATGTGCAAATATATAGACTATATATTCTTCTTCAAGTAGCCTTTAGATCCTCTAAGTGCATTAACACTGGATAGGTCAAACTGTTATCATGAACCTATCCATCTATCATCAAGCCATTGAGTTTTGTACAAAAATAATCTAATATGTTCAATTTTATTATAATTCCATTCAATATATTTTCAAAATTCTGTTGGTAATTCTTTGTTGAAACATGTTATTTAAAACTGAATTACTTAATTTCCAAACACATAGGATATTTCCATTCATCATTTGCTATTTATTTCTAGATAAGTGGGACATCCTATTAAAATAATAGCTTAAGCAACATTGTTGTGCATTGTTTTATGGCCCTACATATGATCAATGACAGTAAATGTTTAATAGTCACATATATGTTTTAGTTAAAGTGCATTAATTATATTTTAAACTTATTTCTAAATGATTTTTTCTACTCATTAGAAAGTTACTAGAATGAGTTTAGAAAAAAAAAATCATCAATCTTTCCAGAAATTTCTCAATTGAATTAGTCTTTGAAAAGGAGCATTATTTTGGATAGGTAATACTATATGTCATGCTTGCCTTTTCATTAATTGCTTCTTATTTACTTCCGAATGTCCTTCTATTTATGTGTATATTTCTGATTTCTTCTGTCATTTTAAAGTAGGATTATAGTGTATCACATTATCTTTGTTCCACTAATTTTCAGTTGTACTCTTTTCAATTAACCTAGTTATAAATTTTTTTTTTAATTTCCACTAAGATTCTTCCTTTGGCAAATGATTCAAGATTTTTTAATTGAAATTTAAACACTTCTTTTCTTGTTATGTTTCCATTGCTCTCACTTACTTTTGTTATGTTCAGAGAAATTGGTCTTTATGTTGTAAAGTATCTGACATTTGTGGGTTTTGTGGCATAGTGCATACGTAAATACAGTAGAAAAGTATTTATCTTTTTTCTTTGAGAATACATACATAGAAACACACGCACAGTGAAGACCTTAAAATTTCTTGTTCAAATTTATTGTCCGTATTTTTCAATGTAATCTGTACTTTACAGTTATTGTGTTTTACATTTTCACTATAATGGTGGATTTGTTCATATCTATTTTTAATTCAGTCAGCATTCATCTCCATTATTTTTTCCTACAAATCTGTATAATCCCAGTTGAATAGTCATATGGTTAGCATTACATATTAAATGGACAAAATAAAATTTTAACCAGTTATGAATAAAAGTTGATTCTCCTGTGATAAAAATTAGCCAAAGAAAGAGTGATAATTAGAAAATAACAACTGGTATAAAAATTCAAATTAATATCTATTGTAAGATAAAAATCACATACACATACAGACAGGCAAACACAACTTTGGTTCTATTAATTCTAAAAGTACATATATATCAAATATAAAACTGCTTTCTGAGATGTAATTTTTGTGTCCATAACATTTGTGTTCCATTACGTATAGTGATGTGATGATTGCTGGGAAATTTAGATACTTGACCCTTAACTATGAATTCACTACCGAATTTATTTCATTAAAATATATATTTTTTACATTGCAAAATTGTGATTTGAAAGAAAAGTCATGTAGAAACTACAGAGATCCCTTATAACCCAATCATACATGCAATTTACCCTGTTATTAACATGATGTATTTGTGTGGTACCTGTTACAACTGATGGAAGTAATATTGTAATTAAGGTATTAATTATATTCCATAGTTTCCATTAGGGTCCACATTATGCTGTACACTTGACTTTTTCCTTAATTTTTATTCCGTTAATATACATATAACCTATTCATTCCAATATTAACCGATTTCACACATAGAATTTACTGTTATTATTACAGTCACAATTTCTACTAGCATTGCAGCCATGCATTACCAAAACTCTTCCATCAACCCAAACAGAAATACCTTACAAATAATCTGAAAGTATTCTGTGATTATTGGATGATTTTTTCTATGTATCTCTGTTAGGTTTGGTTAGTTTATAGCACTATTGAAATCTATTTCTTTATTGATATTATGTCTATATATTCTATCTAATATTAAAAATAGTTTATTGAAGTTTCCTACTATTAATGTAGAACCATCTATAGAAATCTTCAAATTTGTAAATATTTGCTTTATGTATTTTGGGCCTCTGCATTTATGTGCATATATATTTATAGATTTTATGTCTTCCTGATGAATTGACACTTTTTCAGTATCTAGTGTTCCTCTTTGTGCCATCTAAAAGTTTTCAGCTTATAGTCTATTTTAACAACTATTAGTAGAGCAACACTAGTTCTATTTTGGTTAATATATTCATGGAATAATTTTTTCCAGCCTTTGATTTTCAAAGTTTTTGAATTTAAGGTGAGAACTTTCTAGATAATATACAGAGTCAAGTGATTTTATCCATTGTCTCAATCACTGTCTTTTTTTTTTTTTTTTTTTTTTTTTTTTTTCTTTTTTTATTAAATTCAGTTTTATTGAAATACATTCATACACCATACAATCATCCATGGTATACAATCCACTGTCCACAGTATGATAACATAGTTATGCGTTCATCACCACAATCTATCTCTGAAATTTTCCTTACATCAGAAAGAACCAGAACAAGAATAAAAAACAAAAGTGAAAAAAGAACACCCAAATCATCCCCCATCCCACCCCATTTGTCCTTTAGTTTTTACCCCCATTTTTCTACTCATCCATACACTAGATAAAGGGGGTGTGATCCACAAGGTCTTCACAATCTCACTGTCACCCCTTGTAATCTACACGGCCATTCTTTTTTTTTTTTTTTTTTTTTTTTTTTTTTTTTTTTTTTTTAATATTTTTTTTTTAATTTTTTTTTTTAAATCATCATTTTATTGAGATATATTCACATACCACGCAGTCATACAAAACAAATTGTACTTTCGATTGTTTACAGTACCATTACATAGTTGTACATTCATCACCTAAATCAATCCCTGACACCTTCATTAGCACACACACAAAAATAACAAGAATAATAATTAGTCAATCACTGTCTTTTGACTGTGGAAGTTAATACATTTACCCTTAAATTAACCACTTATAATGCAGGACTTTCTTCTACCATTTTGTTATTTGTTCTTTGTATTTCATAAAACTTTGTTCAATAATTTTTCATTTAAAACCCATTTTCATTATTATAGGTTATTTTGTACTGTAAAAGTCTGTGTCCCTTCTTATTTCCTTCTGTATATATTTTCATATATTCTCTTTGTGTTTATTTTGGGGCTTAATTAATGCCCTAGACTTTCAGTAAACCAGCATGGTGGCATAAGATACTTCAGGGTGCTATAGCTCCAAAGAATCTTTGAAGATATTGCAGAAAGGGTTGCAGAAACTGGCAACCAATGACAAGAAAAGGAAACTTTAAAAATGTTTGGAGAAGGTTGTAGCACACTTGCTGCTTCTCCCTAAATTATTGCACAGTACAGTGCAAAGCCAGCCTTTCCTCACATTGTTAGTCCCTGGCCCTGTTTTAGAGAGAACTGAGTAACCACTGTTACTGTTTGCCTACTGGGATGCATGTATGTTGATGCTAATTGATACAACAAAAGTCTGAAAATCTGAACCAGGAAACACATTCCTGGCTTTCTCCAAATCTTGCCAATAAGACCCAAGCAGTTTGTACATAGCTAAACTCGTGTGAAATACAACTAAGCAAAGCCACATGGGGCAAAAAATATTGTCTTCAAGAAATTAAATGCAGTGTCCATGGAGGAGAATTATATTTACTAGAGAGTAACTGGGGTGTTAAGATTACAGAATACAGAGAATTCTAAGTCAATAAGACAGCCAAGGCATGGATAATGGCAGTCTCAGAAAACATCATGAGGACCCTGCTTTACTTTTGCCTCTGACTCATTTTCTAGAAAGAGACGTTAAACTCTGATAGAGAATATAATCCAACCCAGAACAAATTTGCAAAGACTGTGAAAGACATTTTGCTTATTTTGACTGTGATTACTTGGTTTTGTGGGCCACTGGCACTCAAGGAAATCTCTGTTATATGATTAGCTGGATACAAACTTAAGAGACAGATAGCACAAGGACTAAATCCCAGAGTTAATACATTAAACTATTAAACTTCAAAGTGTAAAGCATATGATTTCAAGACAAAGAATCTGAAAATGATGATACATTCAAAAGAACAAGAACATTATATCTGAAACAATGAACAAAGATCATCTTACTTTAAATTCATGAGGAAAAGGAATTAAAATGATCATTATGCTCAAGGAGAGAAAGGAAAACAAGGAGAAATAATTAAAGGGTGTTAGAAAAAGTATGAATGAACAAAACAAAAATCTCAACAATAAGATAAAAATATAAAAAAGAAGCAAACAGAAATACTGGAGTTGAAGACAACCATAATTGAAATGAAAATATCCTAAATGATTTCAACAGCAAATTAAAGCTAGCAGAAGAACAAGTGAACCTGAAATCAAGGCAGTTGAAATGATTCAGGTTGATGAACAGAAACTAAAAGTAATTCAAAAAAATTGAACAGGGTCCAAAAGTCCTGTGACACACCATAAGGTATGCAAACATATGTATAATGGGAGACCCAGAAGGATAAGAAAGAGATAGAAGGAATATGCAAAGACATAATAGCAGAAGTATTCCTAAATTCATGAAAACATGAATATACTCATTCAAACAGCCCAATAAACCCCAAACAAGGTAAATTCTCAGAGAACAAGAGTAGTAAAACTGTTGAGTGCAACAGCAATTTTTACTTCTTACCAGTTCTAAAATGCAAATGCACAAAAATAGTAATGATAAATCTTTAGTTGTGGATGTATAATGTTAAAGACACAACTTGTAAAAAGTTAAAACAAACAGATGGAGTGACAAAGAAGAATAGGGATAATGTATGTGTGATTGTAAACAATTTGCTATCAAATTAAATGAGAAGGGACTTTTGAGTGTATGAAACTATCTAATAAATATGAAAATAAGTATAAATGGGAGAATTTAGTGTAAAAAAAGTTATAACACTTACAAAGACCAAACAGTAAAACGGCATAAGAAATGCTTGAATTTTCAACAATTATTTTAAATGTAAATGGATTAAATTCTCCAGGCAAAAGACAGACTGGCAGAATGGCTGAAAACACATAACTGATGTTTATGCTATCTAGAAGTTATTCACCATAAATTCAAAGACAAAAGTACTTTGAAAGTGAAAAGATGGAAAATATTCCATTCAAATAGTAAAAAAATGAAAGAGATCTGGTGTAGCTAGGCTAATATCAGTTAAATAAACATTAATTCAAAAAGTCAGGGACTAAAAAGGTTATTATACACTGAAGAAGGTAAAAATTCAAGGAGATCTAACCATAATAATATATGTGACCCTAATAGCAGAGCCCCAAAATATATGAAGCAAATACTGACAGATTTGAAGGGAGAAAATAAATCATTCTTTATTAATAAGAGGAGACTTAATACATTATTTTCATCCATTGATAGAACATCTATTTAGATTATCAATAAGGAAATAGAAAACTTGAATAGTAATGTAAACCAACTATAACTAAGAAATATGTGTAGAACATTTTCCCTAACAGGAGAAAAACACATATTCTTCTGGAATGCAGATAAGCCCTCTCAAGTATGCATCATATATTAGGTCACAAAGTCATTAAATTTAAAAAATATTAAAATCCTGTTATGTTTATTCTCCAACAGAAATGAAATAAAGCTAGCAATCAATAAGGAGGGAGAACTGTAAAATTCACAAATATATGACAATCAAACAGTGTACATTTAAACAACCAATTGGCCAAAGAAAAAATCACAAGAGAAATTAGGAGACAACTTGAAGAGAATTAAAATGAAAACAAAACATGCGAAAACTTATGGAATGTCAAAAGGCAATTCCAGGAGTGAATTTTGTTGCTGTAAAAGCTTACATTTAAAAAGATGATACATCTCAAAACAGAGAAGAAACCTCACAACTGGAGGATATAGAATAAGAAGAATAAATTTTATTTGATAAAACCAGGCAGGAGGACATAAACAAAATTAGTGGTGAGGTAAGTGAAATTAAGTATAAAATAACAATATAGACAATCAGCAAGGACATCAAAGTCAACAAAATTGAAGATGCTTTCACTAAACTGACAAAAAAGTGATAGGATACAAATAAATACATTCAGAAAAGAAAGAGTGTGATAAATGCCAAACCCACAGAAATAAAAATTATTGTTTGGGGATACTATTAAAATGTACATCAACAAATTAGACAATCTAGATGAAATGGACAATTTTCTACAAACACATAAATTAACTTCACTGAGTCTAGAAGAGAAAAAGTTCTCAATGGAGATATAACAATAAATACAATGAACCAGTAATTAAAAAATTTCCCATGTAAAAGCTGAGGAACATACTGACTTACTGGTGAAGATAACCAAATATTTCCAGAGGAATTAACAGCTATCATACAAAAAATTTTCCAAAATTTGATGTTTAGAGAACAATTTCTAATCCATTCTATGAGGCCAATATCACACTAATAAAAAAGCCAGAAAAAGATACTGAAGTATATTACAGAAAAATATCCATTATGAATATAAATGAAAACTCCTCAATAAAATATTAATAAAATGAATCTAATATCAATGCACATTATTATATGCCATGATCACATGGGATATTTCTAAGATAAGTGGTTCACCATGAGAAATCAATTAATTCAATTTACTACATTAACAGAATAATGGGGGAAACAAACCAACATAATCAATCTCCGTTAACATAGAAATGGTATTTGACAAAATCCAAAAGTCCTTTCTGATAAAAACACTAAGAAAATGAATAGTTGTAAACTTATTCTAAATGATAAATGGTATACAAGAAAAATTCACATCTAACATCATACTCAGTGGTGAAAGATTGAAAGATCTCCCTGAAGGCTGAGGAACCAGACAAGGATTTCCACTTTAACTATTGTTTTGCAACATTGTAAGAAATACATAAGCCATTAAAATTAGGCAAGAAAATGGAATGAAGGACATACAAATTGAACAGAACAAGTAAAATTTTCTTATTTTCAGGTGATAATAATAATATATATATAAAATCTTGAAATTTCATAACAAAGCTACTACAGCTAATAAACAAACAACAAAGTGGTGGAGTGAAAGATCAGCAAACACAAAAAAATAAGTTGTCTTTCTATGTACTAGTAGTAAATAGTCTTAAGGAAATAAAGAGAAAGATAATATACAATAAAAACTAAAAATCAAATATGAAAAAATAAATATAAGCAAATATGCAAGGGACTTATACATGGAAAGCAACCAAATGTTTGTGAATGTAAACAAAGAAGAACTAAATAAATTGATGGAACCTCAGTGTTTATGGATTTTTTAACTATTCTAAGTAGTTCATTAGAGAATGTCTCAGGTATTTTCCATTGTTGTTACTGACCCAGGCAAGAGTGGAGTTAACATAGGTTTGAGACACAAATTGAGGAGTCAAGGGAAGGAGATAATATACTAAAGGGCATATTTTCCCCAAGAAAAGGGTATGGGGGGCCCAGATCAAGTGGAAGCCCTCTATCAGATGTGCAGACTTCAGGGGTTAGAAAACAGAAACTGCTTAAACCCTCCCTCTGCATAGCCACTGTCTTAACCATGCCCCTTGCAAGGACAGGATCTGCTGAGAATTAAAGGCACAAAATATATTTTCACCAATGAGTAGCTATGGGCTGAAGAATGCAACCTGCTGGGCAGGGTAGGTACTGCACAGAGTGTAGAGGCCTGACAAGAAAGTCTCACAACTTCCTGTGTCTCATCCTCTGGGATTCTTAATACTAAATTCACCCTCCTCCTGAGTCCTGAGCCTGGCTGTTCTGGGAAAATCTCATGGGGGCCATTAATATTTGGGTAGACCCTCGTTAAAAAGTTCTATATAGTCAGGGCAAGATGAGAATAACAAGAGCTGAAAAACTCTGATCAGTTAAAAAAAAGCTATGCTAGATATCTAGAATAAGTTGAACTGAACACCAAAAAAAAGAATGATAGAAAAGAAAGCCATACAACAAGAAAAACCCTAGATAAGAGAATAACATGTCATCTAGAATAAACTAATAAAGGAGACACCAACAAAAAAATTAAAGTCACACTAGAATAAGTGAAGATATGGCTCAGAAAAGGAACAAACTTACACCTCAAATGAGATACAGGAGTTGGAAGAACTAATTTAAAATGTTCAAAAAAAAAACATGTTAAATGAATTCAAAAAATGAATCAATGAGTTGAGTAAAGATATGGGAAAATAAATAAAGTTTATAAAGAATATATTGGGAAAACATAAGGAAGAACTCAGAAGTTTGGAAAAAAACAAATTGCAGAACTTATGGGAATGAAAGGAACAATAAAAAAAGAAAAACACAAGGGAGATGTACAGCAGCAGATGTGAAGAGACAAACAAAATGATTAATAAACTAGAGGACAGAACATCTGAATTAATACACAAAAATAATAGGAAAAAGAATGGGAAAATATGAACAGGGTCTCACAGAATTTAATAACAACAGAAACCTCAGAAATGTATGTTCATGGGTATCCCAGAAGGAGAAAAGAAAGGAAAAGTGACAGAAGGAATAATGGAGGGAATAATCACTGAAAATTTCCCATTTCTTATGAAAGACTTAGAATTACATCAAAGAAGTGCAGCATACCCAAAACAGAATAGGTCTGTGGAGACCTACTCCAAGACACTTATTAATCAGGTTGTCAAGTTTCAAGTACAAATGGAGAATTCTGAAAACAGCAAGAGAAAATCAGTCCATTGCATGCAAGGGGAGCTCAATAAGACCCTGTGTGGATTTCTCAGCAGAAACAATGGAGGCAAAAAAGCAGTGTTATGATATATTTAAGATACTGAAAGAGAAAATCTTCCAACCAAAGATTGTACATTTGGCAAAAATATCTTTCAAAAAATGAGGGAGAATTTAAAATATTTTCAGACAGACAGACACTGAGCTTGTGAGCAGGAGATCTGCTCTTAAAGGGAACACTACAGGCAGATAGAGAAAAGAAGAAAGATTAGGAGAAAATAGAAATGAATATCTGTAAGGAGAGAAAGAGAGAGACAATCACTAATATGAACTGATATTAATTAGTTAACTCTGAGAGCTAAAGTTGAGAACATGGGTTATCAGGAGATATAAAGAAGATAGAGATTGGGCATTTGATGATGGAGTAAAGAATGTTCAACAGGATCAATTGCAAAAATCCAGAAATAGCACAATACTACTTGATGATTACACAAATTTTTAAATACACTGGAAAAGCTGTGTCAGTATCATTGAAAGAGGAAGGCTAGGGACATGTATGACACCAGAAAGAAAAATAGATGATAAATACTGGAGCTATATAACAGCAAAAGTAGAGTGGAGAGGGCAAGATGGCAGCATAGAGAGGAGTGGAAGCTAAGTAGTCCCCCTGGAACAACCACAAAAAACCAGAAACAACTAGTAAATAATCCAGAATAACTGCGGGGGGACAAATGAGACCATCCACTAATCATACACCAACCTGAATTGGGAGGAATGCCCGAGAACACAGCATAAAATCTGTAAGTAAAACCTGCGGATACAAGTCGTGAGACCCCCGCCCCCATAGCCCAAGCTGCAAAGCCTTGTGGTGCCAGAGAGAAGCTCTCTCCCATCAAGCAAATATAGCTCAGCTGAGCTCCAACTGGGGTTTTAAGCAGCAAGTGTGAACTGCTCACTACAGGTATGCATCCCCAAAAACAGACAGAGGCTTTGGGTGACGACTGACCTTGGAGACCCAGAGGGTCGCTTTGGACTGGGTCTGAAGGGGACTATCTGTTTCTTTTTCAGCTCAGTGGAGAAAGCCCCAGTCATTTTCTGTTTCCAGGGCTGTGACTCTGGGAACGGTGGGGACAGCACAAGCAGAGAGCGAGACCATTGAAATGCTAATGAGCTCCACCTGGGGTCTCTCTCTTCTCTAGGGGGAAAGGGGTGGGGCCCTTTCCATTCAGAACCAGACCCCAGAGCCCGGGGGAACACAGCCACACCTCCTCACACCAGTCAAGAATTATAGGCTAACAGGCATCACCTGCTGGGCAGAAAAGCACGGTGACCTGAGACATCACAGGATGGAGCAATTTTCTAAGAGACACCCTCAGGGAAACCAGATACTGAATATTTCTTCCCTCTGGGACCTGAGCCTGTTCTGGTCTGGGAAAACCTGATTTGGATAACCAAGGAAACCATGCCTAGACAACAGAAAATTACAACCTACACTAAGAAAAACAAAGGTATGTCTCAGCCAAAGGAACAAATGTACACTTCAACTGAGATACAGGAATTTCAACAACTAATGTTAAATCAAATCACAAAGTTTAGAGAAGATATTGCAAAAGAGATAGAAGCTGTAAAGGAAACACTGGGCATATATATGGCAGAAATCGGAAGTTCAGAAAAACAACTAGTAGAATCTATGGAAATGAAAGGCACAACACAAGAGATGAAAGACACAATGGAAACATACAACAGCAGATCTCAAGAGGCAGGAGAAAACACTCAGGAACTGGAGAACAAAACACCTGAAAGCCTACACGCAAAGGAGCAGATGGAGAAAAGAATGAAAAAATATGAGCAATGTCTCCGGGAACTCAAGGATGAAACAAAGTACAATAATGTATGTATCATTGGTGTCCCAGAAGGAGAAGAGAAGGGAAAGGGGGCAGAAGCAATAATAGAGGAAATAATTAATGAAAATTTCCCATCTCTTATGAAAGACATAAAATTACAGATCCAAGAAGCGCAGCACACTCCAAACAGAAGAGATCTGAATAGGCCTATGCCAAGACACTTCATAATCAGATTATCAAATGTCGAAGACAGAGAATCCTGAAAGCAGCAAGAGAAAAGCAATCCATTACATACAAAGGAAGCTTCATAAGACTATGTGTGGATCTCTCAGCAGAAATCATGGAGGCAAGAAGGAAATGGTGTGATATATTTAAGATACTGAAAGAGAAAAACCACCAACCAAGAATCCTATATCCAGCAAAGCTGTCCTTCAAATATGAGGGAGAGCTGAAAATATTTTCTGACAAACAGACAATGAGAGACTTTGTGAACAAGACATCTGCCCTACAGGAAATACTAAAGGGAGCACTACAGGGTGATAGAAGACAGGAGTGCATGGTTTGGAACACAATTTTGGGAGATGGTAGCACAACAATGTAAGTACACTGAACAAAGGTAACTATGAATACGGTTGAGAGAGGAAGGTTGGGAGCATGTGAGACACCACAAGAAAGGAGGAAAGATAAAGACTGGGACTGTGTAACTTGGTGAAATCTAGAGTATTCAACAATTGTGATAAAATGTACAAATATGTTCTTTTATGAGGGAGAACAAGCAAATGTCAACCTTGCAAGGTGTTAAAAATGGGGAGGCATTGGGGGAGGGATGCAATCAGCATAAACTAGAGACTGTAACTAATAGAATCATTGTATTATGCTTCCTTTAATGTAACAAAGGTGATATACCAAGGTGAATGTAGATAAGAGGGGTGGATAGGGGAGGCATGTTAGACACTTGACATTGGTGGTATTGTCTGATTCTTTATTCTACTTTGATTTAAGGTTATTTTTCCTTTTGCTGCTTCCTAGCTGTCTCTTTATTTTTCCTCTTTCGTTTTCCTCTCTACCTCCTTTGACTCTCCCTCCTGCCTTGTGAAAGAAATGTAGATGCCCTTATGTAGATAGTGGTGAAGGTGGTGAACACATAAATGTATGACCATGCAGAGACCCATTGATTATTTACTTAGGATGGAATGTATGGTGAGTGAACAAAACCATATTAAAAAAAAATGGGTTGATGACAAAACCTCGAGGGCAATATAATGAGTGAAATAAGCCAGACACATAAGGACAATTATTGCAGGGTCTCACTGATAGGAACTAATTATAATATGTAAACTCATAGACATGAAATATAAGGTACCAAGATATAGGATGAGGCTTAAGAACGGGGAGTGGTTGCTTAGTATGAGCAGAATGTTCAATTAGAATGAACTTAAATGTTTGGAAATGAACAGGGGTGTTGGTAGCAAGATGTGAGAGTAACCAACAGCGCTGAATGGTGTGTGAATGAGGTGGAAAGGGAAAGCTCAGAGTCATATATGTCACCAGAAGGAAAGCTGGAGATCAAAAGATGGGAATGTATAAAACTGAATCCTATGGTGGGCAATGTCCATGATCAACTTGTACAAATACTAGAAATTGCTTCCATGAACCAGAACAAATGTATGACAATACAATTAGAAGTTAATAATAGAGGGGCATATAGGGAAGAACTATATACCTATTACAAACTATATACTACAGTTAGCAATATTTCAACATTTTTTCATAAACAGTAACAAATGTATTATATCAATACTATGAGTTAACAATTGAGAGGGGTTGGATAGGGATGGGGAGGATTTGAGTTTCCTTTTATTTTTTTCTTTTTTCATCTTTCACTTTATTTCTTGTCTGGAGTAATGAAAAGTTTCTAAAAATTGAACAAAAATTAAGTGTGATGGATGCACAGAGGTATGAGGGTACCCAGGGGCAAGTGATTGTACACTTTGGATCTTTGGATAATTGTATGTTATCTGAACAATCTCAATAAAAATGAAAAAAAAAAGAAAAGTAGAGTGGATAATAATGGTGATTAAATGTACACTTACAGTAATGTTCTTACATGAAGGAAAACACAGTAAAGTCAACTTTACAAGGTGTTGAAAATGGGATGTTATGTGGAATAATTGTCAATGCAAATTATAGTTTATATTTAATTGTAACAATGTAATATGTTTCCATGAAATGTAACAAAGGCAATATACAAAAGGTAAATTTCAATAAGATGGTAGTATAAGGGAGGGATATGGGATTCTTGGTGTTGTTTTTGTTTCTTTTTATATTATTTTGCATTATTTTTCATCATTTTTATTTTTTATTCTTCATGTTTTCCTCTAATTTTTGAAGATTTTGATGGTGAATACATGAAAATTTAATTATACCAAGAACCATTGTCTGTTTACTTAGGATGTATTGTATGGTGTATGAATAAAACTGATTAACAAATACACAGAAAGATACATGTGCTGGGGAAAATATGGAGAGAATTTTGTAGGGAAGTAAAATGGTGCAGCCCATCTGGAGAGCAGTGGGTTGTTTCCACAGGAGGCTAACTATAGTGTTGACATATGATCCTGCAACCCAATTATTAATCATATACTTGAAAGAACTGAAAGCAAGGACATAAGTGGCTGTTTGTAAACTTATATTTATGACAGCAGAATTAATGATTTGTGATGGATGGAGTGGCCTAAGGTTGCATAGACTGATAAACATTAGGGAGAACCATGGTGTATACAACCAATTGATTATTGAGCAGTGGCAAGACAGAATGAATTGTGAAACATGCAACTATGTGAATGAATTTTGGGGACAGAATGTTGAGTGAAATATGTCAGAAACACAACCACCAATATTTTATTGCTCACTCATATGGACTAAATGTAATATGCAAACTCTGAGAATTGAATTTGAAATCATAGGTGGTCAGGATAAGGCTTACTGTAAAGGTTCCTAGATTGTAAGTCTTACAGCAGTCACATCTATTCCTAAGTTGATTATTGTTATTTCTAAATTCTGAGATGCTGGGCTCAGTGTATTACCTGGTCATTCCCTGGAACTTGTGGTATCTTTATGGCAACTGAGACTTAGATCTAGAGTTCTGGAAATATGAAAGTCAGCCTTACCCTATATAGAAACTGTTTATAAAGCTGAGAGATAGATCAGACTTCAATTAGAGATATGAATGAAGCTGATATGGTTAGGACTGAGGTAAACCAGACTAAAAGTCTGAGGATTATACTGACTGTGTGAAATCAAAGGAAGAGATGTTTATTTGGTGCAAAGTTTTTAGTTTCTGTATCCTAAAATCTAATTTAACTTGTACTGTCAGTTTATTCAAAGACCACAACTGCACGGATTCTTGAATAGGGAATGAGATATTGTTGGTTTGTACAGGTTAGTGTGATGCCACAATACATCTCAAAGTAATTCAGGCAGAGAATATAAAAGTATTTGCAAGCCCCATTGAGGGACTGGGGAAAATGTGGAAATATTAAACTTCCCCAATTGAGGATTTCTGATATTCTCACAAGCATTGGGGACTACCAATTTAATAAGCTAAGCCCTCAGTCTTGGGGCTTGTCCTTATGAAATTTATTCCTGCAAAGAAGCTAAGCAAACTTATAATTATGCCTAAATGTCACACCCAGAGAACCTCTTCTGTTGGTCAGATGTGGCCTCTCTCTTTATGACAACTCTACAGGTAAAATCACTGCCCTCACATGTATGTGTTTCATGACTCCAAGGGGTTTAAATCTCCCTGGAAACAAGTGAGATGACACCCAGGTTTGAGCCTTGACCTGGGATTGTGAGAATGAGAAAGTCTTCTTGGACCAAAAGGGGAAAGAGACATGAAACAAAATAATATTTCAGTTGCTGAGAGATTTCAAATAGATTTTGTAGTTGATTCTGGAGAATATTCTTATGTTTTATATACATATCCCTCTGTAGTTCTTAGTGAGTTAGAATAGCTAGAAGGAAATACCTGAGACTGTTGAACTGCAATCCAATAAGCTTGATTCTTGAAGATGATTATATAAATATATAGTTGTATGATATGGCTGATTGTAATTGTGAAAACCTTTATCTAGTGTATGGACAGAGAAGTAAGAAACAAAGAAAAATTAATTAAAAGGAAGAGATTAGGTGTATGGGATGTTTTGGGGTTTTTCGTCTTTCTATTTGTATTCATGTTTTTAGTTTCTTTGAGTAATGAAAATGCTCAAAAATCAATTGTCATGAATGAATAACTATATGATGATACCATGAACCACTGATTGTACACTTTGAATTATTATCTGGTATGAGAATATATATCAATAAAATTGCATTAAAAGACTTTACCTAAAAAAGTGGAGAGAATATTTGGAAACTAAATATCCTGTAAGTGTTTATTATGTAGAATACATGAAGAAATTCTAAAACTCATCAACAAAAACACAAAGAACCCAAATAAAAGTTGAGCAAACACTTCAATAGATAATTTTCCAAAAAAAGGTGACCATGTGTTTTTGCACATATCAGAAATCCATTCTTTTTGTGGGTGAATAATAATCCAATGTGTGTGTATACAATTTGTGTATTTCATCTGTTGATATCCACCTCAGCTGCTTTCATCTTGTAGCAATTTTGAATAGTAGACATATGAATAGAAGTTAGAAAATATGTTTGAATCCATAGTTTCAATTATTTTGAGTATATACCTAGAAGTGGGATTGCCAGTTCATATGGGAATCCTCTATTTAGCATTCTTAGGGACTGCCAAACTGCTCACCACAATTTTTGCACTATTTTATGTTCCTATGAACAATTGAAAGGGTTCCTATATGTTTATGTCCTGTTGCTTTCCATATATATTTTTTTTAAAGTAGCCATTCTTGTGGGTGCGAAATGGCAGATCATAGGGGTTTCATCTGCATTTCCCTCATGGCTAGTGATGTTAAGCATATTTTCATGTACTTGGCCCCACAGTATTTCCCTTTTCTCAGCAAATTAAATGTTTTGTCTAACTCTTTTCTTGTTGCCATTTGTCCTGATGTGTAGCCTGCACTTAATTTTGTTGGGGTTCCTTTTTACACAGCACTTTGATTTTCTTTCACAGCTTTCACTCTCTTTGTCCTTGGCTTTTGGCAGTTTGACTACAATGTATCTGAACATTGTTCTCTGTGTTTTTATTCTGTTTGAGATTCATTGAGTTTGAAAATAAATATTTGTGGTGTTAATTAAAATTGGGAAGTTTTCTGCCACTACTTCTTTGCAGATTTGTTCTACCCCTTTCTTCTCCTTCTGGGACACACATAATGCATATATTGATATTTTTGATTGTGTCCCACTGGCTTTTTAGGCTATGTTTCCATTTTTAACTTTTTTACTTTCTTCTCTTTAGCTAAAAAATTTCAATTTTCTTTCATTTGAGTTCACTGATAATTTCTTCTACCATTAATCTACTGTTGAAATTCTCTAGGGAATTTTTCATTTTAGTTGTTTTGATCATCAGCTGCAGTATTTCTGATTTTTTCCTTTGTAAAACATACACCTATTTATTGAAAAGCTCATATTTTCCCATCATCATTTTCCTTAGGCCTTTGTGCAGTCTCCCATGTTTTCCTTCAGCTCTTCCATCATATTGATCAATTTTTAAAATATCTTGGTTTATCCAAATCTGGTTTTCTTCATTTCTCATTTGTCAAGTTCTATCTTGTTCCTTTGCATGAGCAATCATTTCTTCTTTCTCTGTTTGTATTGTGACCTTTGCTTTTCATGGTAAATTTTAATATTTCAATGTTTTTCTATAACAGTTCCATGAATTTTTATTGTTACCAAATATACAATTGAATATTTCTTGTTTTTATCATATTCACATATTTATTGCAGTGTTGTTAATTGCACTCACAATGGGCTACAACAACCACCTTCCATTACAAACATATTTCCACTATTCCAAATAGGAACCTTGTACATTATAAGACTTAACTTACCATCCCTATTCCCAAACCATCCCATGGTAAACCATGTTGTCACTTGTATCAGATCTTCATTTCTTTTTACAAATTAATAATATTCCATTCTATTTATATATGTCATTTTATTTTTTCATTCATTGGTTGATGAACACTTGGGTTGCTACCATTGTTTGGCAACTGCTACCATCTTTTGGAAACTGCTATGAACATCATTGTACAAATACCTGGGTCCCTGATTATAACTCTTTCGTGTGAATACCTAGTTGTGGGATTGCCAAGTCATATGGTACTTCTATATATAGCTTTCTGAAAAACCTCCAAAATGTCTTCTACAGCAACTGCACCATTTTACATTGCCAGCAGCAAAACATGAGTGTTCCTGTATCTCTGCATCCTCACCAACACTTGTTATTTCCTTTTAAAAATAGTAGCCATTTTAATGCATTTAAAATAGCATTTATTATGGATTTTTAAATTTTTTATTGTGAACTTTAGCATATATACATAACAGTGACAACTTTCAAAGTATGATTTCTAGGATGTAGGTAGACAACATTGCTGTCTTGATCAAATTCAGAATGCAAGTACAAGTCCAAAGTTCTGGAGTCCAGCACATCCAAGAATTATAGAGAAAAAAGAAGGGACTTGAGCAGCAACTTCCCTCTCCCTCTCCCTGCCACTCTCTCTCAGGATTTTTCAAGTTAGTGTTCTCACACTTTACAAGATCTGTGAGTTCTCTATAAAAATTTTAATTCTGTGTATTTAAAAAGGAACTGGAGGGACTTCCAGGTAAGTGGCAGAGTTACTGAAGTGGAATCATCTTCTCCTCCATCAGAGTAGCTAGAAAGGGGCCAGAAGCTACCAGGGACTGTGGCTTCAGGGTGTGACTAGTCATAGAGGGTCCCCTACAGAATGTGGAGTGACACCTGAGAAAAAATGAAGAGAGATGGTGGCTGGAGGGTCTTAGTGAGTGAGTTCCCTTCCTGGAACACCCCTCCCCCCAAGACAGCAGCAGCAAAACTGCCACAGGGCAAGGGAGTGAGTAGAAGTTCTCCATTTCTCTCCACATGCAAGGATGGTTTTCTGGGGGTTGATCCTCTAGCCAGACAGTGAGGAGATCCTATGAGGGAGCCAGGAAGGCAGCAATCACTCTCCCTCCATGGAAGTCCAGGGGGTGCAACAAAGCAGGGAAGGGAAGAGACACAATACCAGTGATCAGGAGCCACTTCCACACCTGGGAAACTAATGGGTGCAAGGCAGGCAGAGAACTGGCAGGCAGGGTTCATGTTACACCAACAGGATGCTCTTGATCACACTCCCTGCTTACTTACTTGGGGCCCATATTGCAGTCTCAGGACTGTGATTCATCAGAGCACATGGAGATTTGGTGCACTGATTGGAGACCCGGTGCACTGATTTTTTACCCAATCAGTTTGGACTCCACCCACAGCAATGGAGAAGTTTGGGGAATACCTACTTGAAAGCTCCACCTGCTGGTAGCTTAGGGAAACTGCACTCCAGCAAGCTGAACCTCAGGCATGCCACCTGCTGGTAGAATTGGGAAACTGCTCTCTCACAAGCAAAATTAAATATAAACACTCAATTAATTCTGCCCACCCCAAAATAACTCTGTCATGACAAGCAACTGCACTGAAGCCAGCAGAAAATTACAAAGCACTTAAAGGATATAGAAGACATGGACAAGCCAAGTGAACAAATTGGAAAGCTACAAGATACATAAAATTTGCAGAAATTAGTTAAAAAGGTACACACAAACACCAATAGTATGACTCAAGATATAAAGGACATGAAGACCCTCGAAGAGCATAAAGAAAATTTTCAAGAGTAAATAAAAAATAGCAAATCTAATGGAAATAAAAATTACTGTTGATCAAATTAAAAATATTCTTGAAATGTATAACAACAGATTTGAAGAAGCAGAGGAACAAATTAGTGATCTTGAGGATTAGAGATGGAAAGTGAAAGCAGAAAAGAATGAATGCTGAAAAATATTTGAAAATTTTGAAATGGATCTCAAAAAAATGATGAACAACATGAAGTGCACAAATATAAGAATCATTGGCGTTCCAGAGGGAAAGAGAAGTGTAAAGGGCTGGGAAGACTATTCAAAGAAATTGCTGGGGAAAACTTCCCAATCCTTCTAAATGACAAAAAATATGCAAATTAAAGATACAAATAAAAACCCCAAATAGAATAAGTCCAAATAAACCTACTCTGAGACATGCTGATTAGATTGTCAAATGCCAAAAGAATGAGAGACTTCTGAATGTAGGAAGAGAGAATCAATTCACCACATATCAGGGAAACAACATAAGACTATGTACTGTCTGCACAGGGGGCACCATGGAAGTGAAAAGGTGGTGGTATAACATATTTAAAATACTGAAAGAGAAAAATTGCCAGCCAGGAATTCTTTATCCAGCAAACCTCTCCTTCAAAATTGAGGGAGAGATTAAAATTTTCACAGACAAAAGAGAGAATTTGTAAACAAGAGATGTGCCCTGTAAGAAACACTAAAGGGAGATCTACAGCTGAGAAAAATAAAGGAGAGATGTAGAGAGAATAGCACAGAACTGAAGAATTATTGTTATGGGCAACTTGAAGAAAAAAAAGAGGGAAAAATAATAACCATAACAACTTAAAAAAAAAGGATAAGCTGACTGGTTCAACATCTCTTTTCACAGTAATTACATTGAATATGAATGGATTAAATTCTCCAATTAAAAGATACAGAGGGGTAGAATGGATTAAAATATGACCCAATGGTATGCTGTTTACAAGGGACTCATTTTAGTCCCTGTGACACAAAGGGACTGAAAGTGAATGGATGGAAAAAATATTCCATGAAAACTGCAATCAAAAGAAAGCTAGGGTAGCTGCACTAATAGACACAACGGACATTAAATACAAAGAAGTCATAAGAGATAAAGAAGAGCACTATATATTAATAAAAGTAATAATTTCCAAGAAGAATAACAATTATAAACATTTATGCATACAATAAAGAAGCTTCAAAATGCATGAGACAAACATTGGCTAAACTGAAGGGAGCAATAGATATGTCTACAGTGATAGTGGGGGATTTCAATACACCATTCTCTTCTATAGATAGAACAACTAGACAGAGGAACAATAAAAAATTGTTAACCTGAAAAATATAGATGAGTCAGACTTAAAAATATATAGATTGTTACATCCCAAAATATGAGACTAAATATCCTCTCTAGTGCCTATGGACAATTTTCCAGGATAGATCATATGCTGTGGCACACAAGAAGTCTAAATAAGTTTTAAAAGATTGAAATTATTCAAAGCACATTCCCTGACCATGAAGGAATGCAACTAGAAATCAACAACCTCCAAAGTACCAGATATTTCACAAATATATGAAGTTTAAACAATACATAGTAAACAGCCAATGGGTAAAAGAAGAAATTGCAAGAGAAGTAGGTAAATACCTTGAGATGAATGAAAATGAGAACACAACATATCAAAAGCTGTGGGATGCAGCTAGACTGATGAAGTCAAAAAGAGAGAAGATCCAAATAAACAGCATCAGAAATGAGAAGGAGATAAGTACTATAGATCATGAAGAAAAAAATCATAAGATGATACTATGAACAACTGTATGCCAAAAAGCTAGATAATTTAGAGGAAATGGATAATTTCCTAGAAACACTTGAACAACCTAGAGCAACCCAGGAAGAAGTAGATCTTAACAAAACATCCACAAGCCAGGAAATCTAATCAAACATCAAAAATATATGTAGAAATAAAAGTCCAGTACCAGACAGCTTCACAGTGGAATTTTACCAAACTTTCCCAAAAGAATTGACACAATTCCTGCTCAAATGCTTTCCAAAAATTGAAGTAAAAGGAAACTACTCACTCATTCTCTGAAGGTAATATAAATTTGATATCAAAATGAGATAAAGACACTACAAAAGAGGAAAACTATAGGGCAATCTCCCTAATGAATATAGATACAAAAATCCTAAACAAAATATTTGAAAATCAAATCCAAGGCACATTAAAATAATTACACACCATGACCAAGTGGCTCAGCATAAGAAAATCAATCATTGTAATTCAACACATTAACAAATCAAAAGAGAAAATCAAATGATCATCTCAATGGTCACTGGAAAAGCAATTGACAAAATTCAACATCTTTGATAAAAACACTTCAAGAGGTAGGAATTGAAGGAAATTTCCTCAATATGATAAAAGGTATATATGAAAAACCCACAGCCAGCATAGTACTCAATGGTGAGAGACTGAAAGCCTTCCCCCTAAGATAGGGAATGAGACAAGGATGTCACTGTAACCTCTGTTATTCATCATTGTGCTGGAAGTTATAAGCAGAGCAATTCAACAAAATAAATATATAAAATGTATCCAAATTGGAAAGAAAGAATCTAAAATGTCATACTTTGCAGACGATATTATCTTTTATTTGGAAAATCCTGACAATTCAACCGCCAAGCTACTTGAGCTAATAAATTCAGCAGAGTGATGGGATATAAGATTAATGAACATAAGTCAGTAATGTTCCTATACACTAGTAATGACCTAACTGAAAAGGCAATCAAAATAATATCCATTCACAGTGGCAACTAAAAATACCTTGGCAACCTACTTGGCAGACTTTGAAAAGCTAGTTATCAAATTTATTTGGAAGAGAAAGGGACTTTGAATTGCCAAAATAATCCTAAAAAAGGAACAATGTGGGAGTACTTACACTTCCAGACTTTGAAACCTATTATAAAGCTACAGTGGTCAAAACACCATGGTATTGGACATACTGATCAATGGAATCAAAATCATGAGTTTGAAAATAGACCCCCAGATGTATGGTCATCTGATTTTTGATACAGCCCCCAAAATGACTGAACTGGAACAGAACAGTTGAGGCTGGTAGAACTGGATAGCCATTACAAAAAGAATGAAAGAGAACCTCCCCCTCATACCCAACGCAAAAATTAACTCAAAGTAAATCAAAGACCTCAATATAAGAGATAGTACCATAAAACTCTTAGAAGATGAGGCACAGAAACTTCCTCAAGTTCTAGTATTATGAGTTTGAACTTAGATCATAAACCCAAAGCACAAGCAAGAAAAGAAAAAATAGATAATTTTGAACTCCTCAAAATTAAAAGCTTCTACACCTCAAATGAATTTCGCAAAATGGTGAAAACATAGCCAATACAGTGGGAGAAAATTTTTGGAAACTGTGTCTCATAAGAGAATGATATCTTGCATATATAAATAAACCCTACAACTCAACAACAATAGTATGAACCAGCCAATTATAAAATGGGCAAAATATATGAAAAGACATTTCTTTGAAAAGGAAATACAAATGGCTAAAAACAAATAAAAAATGTTTATCTTCACTAGCTAATTGGGAGATGCAAATCAAGACCAAAATGAGATATCATCTCACTCCAGTGAGAATGGCTGACCTCAAACAAAGAGGAAGCTACAAATGCTGGAGAGGATGTGGGGAAATTGAAACTCTTATTCTTTGCAGGTGGGACTGCATATTGATACAGACACTCTGGAAGAGTGTTTGGCAGCTTCTCAGAAAACTAGATATTGAATTACTCTATGATCTGGCAATTCCACTTCTCAATATATAACCAAATCATTTGAAAACAGTGACAGTAACAGACATTTGTACACTGATTTTAATAGCAGCATTGCTCACAATAACCAAGAGATGGAAACAATCCAAGTGTCCCTCAACAGATGAGTGGATAAATAAATTGTGTTATATACATATGCTGGAATATTATGCAGCAGTAAGAAGCAATAAGGTCCTGAAACATGATGTTCCAGTTTGCTAATGCTGCCTGTTATACAAAATACCAGAAATGGATTGCCTTTTATAAAGGGAGTTTATTTGGTTACAAAGTTACAAAGAAAGGGTACCTTCACTGGGGAAATGACATTGGCATCCAGAAAACCTGTCAGCTGGGAAAGCATGTTCCTCATAGGGGGGATGTTAATAAACTTATATACCAAATTGGGCTTAGAGAAAGAAAAGTCACATAGGAACAACAAAATATGCTCCCTGTAAGTACCTCACACATAATTATAGGAGGACCTTATTTGCAAAGGTCAATTTCACGAGAGCAAGCCTCAAGATGAGGGCTTGACTTACTTATGTACTGGATTCCTAACTTCATTTAACATATACTGTATTCCAAGATAAACTTTCTTGCATTATCTTCACTTAAGTGTACAATCATCATTCTCAACTTCAAACAATTATCATAAAATAATAATCCAAGAGTTCTCATCAGCTGCTAATTAATCATCCCTAGTATTAGTGTAGAATTGGTAGGATATTCGTGTTAAATATAGTCAATAGTTCATAATGTGTAGTTTTTCCATACCACTCTGTGTTTAATCCTCTGCACCAGAGACATAACTTACAGGTATCATGCTAATGTTTGTTTAGGTAGGGGTTACTACTCTGTGGGTTACATGGCTTTAAGCAACCATTTACAAATATGTTTCCTTTAATACAACACTAATACTTATAATCCCATTAATGAGAAATAATCACACCTGACCATCCCTATACCATTTATGTCAACCTCACTACTATAGCTGCAAATATTAGATTATCATTCATCCTTCCCTAGCTTCTATGTCAAGTACCCCTATATTCCATATTAAAATACTTATTTTACATTTTTCACAGACTTCACATTAGTGGTAACATACAATACATCTTCTATTGTGTCTGACTTATTCCACTCAGCATTATGTCTTCAAGGTTCATCATGTTGTCATATTTTCCATGACCTCATTCCTACTTACTGCTGCATAGTGTCTATATACCATACTTTGCTTATCCACTTACCTGTGGAAGATGTTTGCATTTTTGGCATCTCTTGGCAATTGTGAAAAATGCTGTTATGAACTGTGGTGTGCAAATATCTGTTCATGTCACTGCTTTCATCTCTTCTGGGTATATACCAAGAAGTGAAATTGCTAGATTGTAGGGTAACTTGATATCTAGTTTTCTGAGGAAGTGTCAAACTGTCTTTCAGAGTGGCTGTACCATTGTACAGTCCCACCAGCTATGAAAAGAGTTCAAATTTCCCCACATCATCTCCAGCAACTGTAGTTTCCTGTTTGATGGCAGTCATTCTTATTGACGTGAGATCATATTTTATTGTGGTCTTGATGTGCATCTCCCTATTATCTATTGAAGATGAACACTTTTCATGTGGCTAAAAAGTAGAATAAACTTGACCAAGTATGTAAAATCCTCTACAGAGAAAATTATGCCACTTTACTAAAGGAAATAAAAGTGGACCTAAAGAAATGTCTATATATTCCATGTTCATGGATAGGAAGGCTAACTTCATTAAGATGTCAATCCTACCCAAACTCATCAATATATTCAATGCAATTACAACCTAAATTCCCACAACATACTTTGCAGACTTGGAAAAGATAGTTATCAAATTTATTTTAAAGGGAAAGATGCCCCATACTGCTAAAAATATTCTAAAATAGAGAAACAATGACAATGAGGGAAAATGAAGGTAGCATGAGTGGGAAATGAGGAAACAGAATGAAGAGTGGCAAGAGTCAATAAAATGGTTGGAAAGAATGAGAAGGCCAACTTGCCTAATCAAGATTCTCACCTTGTGTCCTTCATGAGATTGGTGGCATCATTACAGGTTTCTTCCAAGGACACCCACAGCTCATGCATCACGAGTGGTTACCTCACCATTCCCGAGCACACAGCGTTTGCAGGGCTTGCCTTGGACTCCTACTCAGCTGACTGAAGCCAAAGTGGCCAAATGTGCTGTTTTCATTTCCTAGGCTGCTCAATGCAGACACAATGAAATGGGTTGGATTAAATAATGGTAATTTATTAGATTATAATTTGAGGTCAGGAAAATATGGAAATCAAGGCATCATCAAGGTGGCACTTTCTTCCCAAAGACCATCTGCTGGCTATCCTTCAATCCTCTGCCACATGATAAGGCACATGGCAGTGTCAGTTTTCTGTCTCTCCTCTTCCATTTTTGTTGATTTCAGCTTCTTGCTTCCATGGATTTCTCCCTTTCTCTCTGTATTCATTCTACGTATAAAGGATGCCAGTAATAGGATTAAGACTTCAGACTTTTTTGCTCTCCAGTATCACATATAGACTCAACAAAACTTCCATAGACATGAACATAGGTCCCAGGTAAACATCAGTGATGTGACAGGTACTATGAACTAAGAATTGGTAAATCAGTTGTTGGTTTATATTTACCAATAGCTTAGATGTTACCAACATCATCTGCATGACCATATAGCATATTTCTGTGTAGAAGACATGGTACCAACTCCTTTTGCCTCCAAAAACCAAATTACAAAAATAGTATTTGTAAAGCCCCCTCAAGGACCTGAGGAAAAGTGTGGAAACATTAAACTTCCCCACCCAGGGAATTCCTGATATTTTCACAAGCATTGGGGACATCACTTCCTACCACCCTGAATTCAAGACCTAGCCATCCTCAGACTTCCACTTATAACATGAGAGAAATTTGAAACTGTAGGTTTCTTATTCTTCCTGGAGGGCAATTTCTCATCCTATTAGGCATGTATATCCCCATCCACCCCATCCTTCTCAAGAAAGAAGAAGATGTTAGGAAGGAACTGTTTGAGACAGGGACTGGGGTTAGGTTTTAAATGAATTTTCTCTCTCAATAGGTTTCTAGAGATTTTAATGGATATTTTTGAATGTTTTAAAATGAAAAAAAATATGAAATAATCTTTTAAATGGAAAAGTTATCTGAGAACATGAAAATGAAGGATGGCCAAATGGCAGTGAAGTGCAATGTCAGTGTTAACTTCCCACTATGAACAGGGTCTTTTACAGGCCAAAACACACACCAAATAGGCACTGATAATGCTACTTTATTTTATCTAAATTCAAGGCATTGGGATACTCTAAACTTCCACCCAAATGTGGCAGAGACAGGCATACCATTCTTTTATTTGAATAAACAACTATATATTTAAAGATATTTTTGCATTAGGAGGAGAAGGGAGGGTATCTGTGGGGAAGGAAAATTAATGGTTATGAGAGGCAGAGGCACCCAATGAAACATAGGGGGAAGTGGTGATGGAAGCCTAAGGGACCAGGCACCATCCCTATTGTTCTGATGTGATGGAAGGCAACGAATCTCAGGAAGGGATGTGAGGGTGAAAGTGCAGGCACAGGTGTTGGAAACCTGAGAGGGGTCTTGATGGTTTCCAGGAAACTTGGTTAGTTTTGTCATTCTTTGAAGAAAGCCACTGGGCCAAAAGGCTCAGCCTTTGTTGGAATTTCTTTTTTGGACACACAAGTACACATGGGGCAACTGGTTCTCTTTGGATTTCTCATCCAGAGCAGGTTGACTTATGTGTAAGGCAAAGGAAGCCCCTAAAATGACATCCCATTCTGGGTATTCTCCTGAGGGGTCCCTATTTCTATACTGAGGTTGATGTCAGAGTCCTGGACCAGCCAAGGGTCATGAAACTTAGCAGCCCTTTCTCCTGTTGAACCAAGCCGCTTCCTTTGACCTCCATGTGGATATAGGGACCTTGGGCAGAGGCTGTATCATGACTGAAAATGGTTGGGGCCTGGGGTTCCAAGTCCTTGGAAGACTGCCTATGTGACTGGGGGAAATTGAGCATTACAATCAGGAGCCTGGTTTTGTGAGTCTACCTGTCAATGGATATTTGACTCTCTGTTTTGTTGGTTTTTCACTACACCTTGCTCCCCCAAAAGGCTTGATGTTGTAGGGCACTCTTTAGTGACTGTATTCCCAAGACTTGTTAGTTGTTCTTTGGCAACCTGGGAACAATGAAGGTCATTGGCCCCTAGGGAGTATCTGAACTTGGCTCTGGGAATAGTGGGCATTAGAACCTTGATGATATCCTTATACAATTTCCCTGGTCAATCACAAATTCTTAGGAAATTAGGAGACCTTACGCTATACTGATCAATATCACCTAATTCTGAAACTATCTCAGAAGTGCGTTCCCAACCCTCCCTCATTTGTTTCAGAATTTGTATCTCAAATAAATGCTCCCACTGTTCTCTCTGAAATCACTTCATGAAACCCAATCTCCTCATGTTTTTCATGTCCATGAGCTCTGGAGCAACCAACTGAGGAGAAGGGAAAATTCTCAAGGGCCAAAAATCTTTCAGGGAACCCACAGAATAAGGCCTGTAAAAGAAAAGAAAGATATCCTTTAGGAGAACATTTTGCAAAGATGGAAAGAACGAGCTTTTGCCAAATACTGCCTCCATGAGAAGGCTGAATTGAGCAGGCATGTGTCCTGCAGGCCTGAAAGTGTTGGAACACAAAACAGCAACCCACATGGACACTATGGAGATGAACTCTCTGGGCCAGAGTTCAATAGGAAGGGAGCCAAATTAGACTGAGTCAGCATTAAGGAGGCTTATGTGGTGGTGGAGTGGAGTGGTCAGTGGTTAAGGATGGTAAGTGAATGTTTCAGTGGGATCCATGGACTGAGCTGAATTTAGGGAGAGAGTGGTGTCCTGAGGGTATGGGGTCAGGTGAAAATATCCTTCTCTTGACTTTTCCTTGACCCTGAAATGATCAAGAGTTAGAACTCAGTTCTCATCCTCACCTCTTAGGCAATGAGCAGACCTTCATTTTTCATAGACAATATGATTTTGTACCTCAAAGTCTATCTTTTAAAGGGGATCAAAATGCTTTCTATCATTCCTCCTTTGAAAAACTCAATTGACTTCTGCTGAGCAGCATGAGGCCAGTACTATTAATCCCCCTATGGAAGCTCTGCATGCCCAGGCCTCTTACCTCCTCCAGAGAAGAAAAACAAATTACCAGATTTCAGGAGGCAGTGACATTCATTGGTGTAGCTGTCATCTTTACCAAGGAAGAACAACAGGGTCTGCTGGATGCCACCCAGAGGAAGTTGTACCAAGATGTGATGGTGGAGAACTTAAGGAACCTACTCTGTGTGGGTGGGGAGAGGAGACCTATGACACTGTACATCAGCCCCCTGGAATATTTCTGTGTCCTCAGAAGTTTAAGACTCTGGGACTCTTGTTATGCTTCCTTGAACTTGAGGATCTGAGTTTTCTAATTCCTCTGGGACAATTTGTCTAAACCTTATCTTTTTTTTGAAATCATAGTTGTTACATATTGTTGGGTTATGAAATCAATTAGTGAATTGCATCACTATTGCATTTGGTGAAATAGAATAGAGTAGAAATATCATAGGTCCTTCTCAGGAAAGCTACACATAGTGCACCAAAAATGGTGAGTGAAAACAGGGAAGGAGATGTGATAAAAATAGATAATGGTAGAATCAGATCCTTTCTTAACTTGATGCAGTTATTTACATTTATGGATTTCTGTACTGTATCACAACATAGAAGGTATTTATTAAAATACATCTTAATCAAAATTTTGAAAATTGCTTAGAGCTTATATTAGTTTCCTAAACTTGCCTTAACAAATTACCAGAAAGTAAGTGGATTAATACAAAAGGAATTTATTCTTTCATAGTTGTGAAGACTAGAAGTCCTATATAAGGGTGTTGTCAGGGACTCACACCCTCCAAGGCCCTTTTTGAACAAAAGGGGGGAAAGAAAGGCAACAAAATATGGTTTCAGTGGCTGAAAGATTTCAAATTGAGTTGAGAGGCTGTCCTGGAGGTTTCTCCTATGGAAGCTTCAGCTAAATATGCCAAATACCCACAGTATGCTAAGCAATAACCAGCAGTAGTCCCCCAAAACCCTAAGGAATATCTGGGTCCTTATTGGAGTCTCTCTAAAAGTTTCACTCACTAAGTTTATTTTCCAGAAACTTAAATAACTCAGAGAGCCTCTATACCAGCTAAGTCCAAAAACCCAGAGGCAACAGCCACTTCAAGAACATCAACCAGTTGCATCACCTTTTCCCATAATGTTACCATCCATTTTCAACATGAGAAAGTTGGGATCATCCATGAAGATGAGGAAACTGATTAAGCCAGAAGAAGGGTTAGTGACAGTTAGGATGGAGTTTGGCAAGGGATTACAGATACTGAATATACAATTTTCTTTTTCTTAGTTGCTAGGATAGTAGAGCAGCTAGAAGGAAAGAACTGGAATGGTGAAACTGTAACTCAAAACAGTCTTTGAAATTTGCTCTATAACTACTTGTTAAGCGGTAATTTGAAAGTTATCACTTTTTGTACATATATTATATTTCACAATGAGGAAATAAATGAAACTATGGTACTGTAAAAAAACTCAATTAAAGATGGCTTTTTGTGAATGATGCTTTATTGATAGCACAGACAGTAGTCCTGTGCTGAAGAAGGTACAATCTCTGACTTCGAGGTGACTGTGTTCCCTCAGGTAGGACTCTGCCTCCTGAGGCCAGAGCTCAGTGTTTAGCATCCAGAGGCCTTCAGAAACTCAGCCTTGCTCTCTAGATCAGCTCTAAGACAGAGGCTTCACCCAGAGATGCCAGATTTAGACAGGAGAATGATGAAGACATCATTTGATTCTATCCCACTCACATATCCTACCCCTCTTAGGAACCTACTCCCAGGACACTAAGTAACAGGGCTTGAAATTTACCTGGAGTCCCCTGTATACCCCAGAGAGATTAATCTGTGCATGTAGATGGAATCTCCTCTGCCTGCTCACCCTTCTTTCCCTAAAGAAAATGTTCATCTTTACCAACAGGGCCCTCTGAGGAGTCTGTACAAACAGAACTGATTTTCTACAATGGTAGTAACAGAGAAAGGCTGCTGTACTGGGAGATGGATCTGGGGATCCCCTACCTGATCCTGATTGCTGTCTCCATCTTCCACAAATAGATCCAACTGGATGATGGATATAAAAAGAAAGATCAACATCCCAGAATAAAAGAGTGTAAAACATAAAAGTTTCCACACAGATAAGCTTGGGCTTGCACACTAGTCACAAGGGCTCCTCAGAAAGTAGAGATCTGTCTCCATCTTCTGCAGCACACACCTGCCTCAGGCAACACTGAGCACTGCGTACCACTCCTGTGCTGCCTGGAGATCCATGCCAGCATAACAGAGCCTAGAACCCTCAAAGGGTCCTCAGGGGATGGGGAGGAGTGGGGAAAGGGGCACTCCAGCCCTTCCCCCTCCTTAAAGACCTAACAGCCCACCTGGGCCTTGTTACTTTCCAACTCCAAGTTTACAGTTTATATCTTACTGATATTTTCTATTTATTCCATTTATCACTTGATATAAACCTGATGTATCTTTACACCTTGGGGCTCTCAGTTTAATGTTGTCAATTACACAGCCCTGAAAGTTTGAGTTTTTCTCAGGAATTTGTGCTAATCCCCAGGGCTTCACACTTTTATGATTTCCTTTGTCCTTAACCCTAGATTCTCAGGTAAACTCATGTTGTCTTCCATCAACCTAGACATAAATCTTGAGGTTTACCCAGTCATCCACAGGTACAGAAGAGTGAACAATGCTGTTTCTATGAATGGTATTACAAGGGTGGTAAAGTGGAAGAGAGGTTCTAGCACACCACATGGCAAGAAATTTAACAACCTTTCTGAGTAATTTTTATCTAGTACCTTCTCTGTTGTGCTACTCTGCCCCCAAGGCTTCTCATTTCTGCCCTCTTGGCCTATCCAGTTTCCTACCTTGCTGGTCTCTGTCTCCAAGGTCTGTTCTCTGAGGTCCCCATACACCAAACAGAATTTCACAAAGAATTGCACTGAGTAAAGTTGCTCTACCAAATTTTGTATCCCAACCCAGACACATAAAGTTAACTGGATTTGGAGCCTACATGTGACTTTCTCTTTGTCAGAACTTGGAGTGTTTTAAAGCAATATAGGTACCTTTTGTTTTCTCTCCAATTATGACTCTTTTTACATACCCTATTAAATTTTTTATTATCCTTTAACTCCTATTTCCTAATTTTTCACCAAAATTATTATTGGCTTTTCAATAATTCTTAAAATTAGTCAATGAGAATGTTTATATGCATACCTTCTCTCTTTCTCTCCCCTCCCCCCCTCTCATGCCCTGCCAACACACACACACTCATCATATATATCTCCCATTATTGGCAAACATACAACAGAATTTTAATATTGACAGCTTCATTACCTTCATTACCAACAGTCTGTTCTAGATGGTTTAGTTTGTCTCTGAGGCAATATGTGCTTCATCCACTATTCTCATTACTTCCTTCTGAGTCCTTGTGAACCAAGTAATTACCAAGCATATTTCAGCTAACAATGTTCAAGGCATTCTTGGCTTTTTCTATCATATTCCTCATTTTTCCTCTTCTCATTTCCCCATACCAAGATGTTTTTACAGCCTCACTCCACTTTCTTGTACAGTGTCTATATTAATTTCCTTCCTTAAATGCAATTGTATTGAGATACAGTCACATAATGTACAATCTATCAAATTGTACAATCACCTGTTCACAGTATCATCATATAGTTGTGCTGTCATCACCACAAACTTTGAACATTTTAATTACTCCAAAAATAAAATATAAATTAAAATAAAAAGAATATCCATATATCCCATCCCCTACTCCTCCTATTCTCCAGTTACTTTTTAAAATACAGTTTATTTGAGATATAGTCACATTCCCTACAGTCATCTGCAGTGTACAGGTATTCACAACAACATCATAGAGTTGTGCATTCATTACCAGAAATAATTTTTGAAACTTTTTTTATGCCAAGATAAAAATGAAAGCAAAAAGATACCCATCTCTTTCCATTCCCTCCATCCCACCCTATTTTTCATCTATTTTTTGTCCCAATTTTTCTACTCATTTGTCCATATGCTGGATGAAGGGAGTGAGAGCCACATTTTCACAGTCACACAGTCACACTATGTAATCTACATAGTTATACACAACTTGCAAGCTACATAGTTACACAATCACCTTCATTTGATTTATTGATGTGGTGTATTACATTAATTGATTTTCTTATGTTGAGCCAGCCTTGTATACCTGTAATAAATCCCACTTGATCATGGTGTATAATTCTTTCAATGTGCTGTTAGATTTGATTTGTGAGTATTTTGTTGAGGATTTTTGCATCTACATTCATTAAAGATTGGTTTATAATTTTCATTTATTGTGGTATCTTTGTCTGACTTTGGCATTAACATGATATTGGCTTCATAGAATGAGTTAGGTAGATTTCACCCCTCTTCAATTTTTTTGAAGAGTTTGAGAATAAGTGGTATTAATTCTTGAATGTTTGGGATAATTCACATATGAAGCCATGATGTCCTGGGCTTTTCTTCTTTGGGAGCATTTTGATGACAGATTCAATCTATTCACTTGTGTTTGGTTTGTTTAGGTCATCTGTCTCTTCTTGAGTTAGTATTGGTTGTTCATGCTTTTCCAGGAAGCTGTCCATTTCATTTAGGTTGTCTAATTTATTAGTGTATAGTTGCTCATAGTATCCTCTCATTGTCTTCTTTATTTCTGTGGGTTCAGTAGTTATGCCCCCTTTTCCATTTCTGATTGTGTTTGCATCTGCTCTTTTTTTGTGTTAGCCTAGTTAAGGGTCCATCAATTTTATTTTTTTTCACAAAGAGCCAACTCCTGGTTTTGTTCATTATCTCTATTGTTTTCCTGTTCTCAATTTCATTAATTTCTATTCTAGCCTTTGTTATTTTTTTCCTTCTGTTTGCTTTGGGATTAGTTTGCTGTTCTTTCTCTTGTTCCCCTAGGTGAGCAGTTAATTCCTCATTTTTTTTTCTTCCTTCTCTTTTAATATAGGCACTTAGGTCAATAAAATTTCCTCTCAGCACCACCTTTACTGCATCCCATAAATTTTGATATTCTGTGTTTTCATTTTCATTTGCCTTGAGGTATTTAGTGATTTATCTTTTAATTTCTGCCTTTACCCACTTGTCTAAGGGTGTGATATTTAGCCTCCATATATTGATGCATTTTCCAACCTTTGCCAGTTATTGATTTCCAACTTCATTCCATTATTGCCTTAGAAGGTGTTTTGTATATCAATCCTTTAAAGTTTGTTGAAACTTGCTTTATGACACAATGTGTGGTCAATCCTGGAGAATGATCCATCAACACATGAGAAAAAATGTGTATCCTACAGTTGTAGGATGTAGTGTTCTTTAAACGTCTGTCAAGTCTAGATCATTTATCATACCAATCAATAACTGGCAAAAGTTTGGAAAACTCATGAATATGTGGAGGCTAAATATCACAATCTTACACAACCAGAGGGTAAATGAAGAAATTAAAAGAGAAATCACTAAATACCTCAAGGCAAATTCCTTACTGATCCTCTGTCTAGATATCCTATCCATTGTTGAGAATGGTGTATAGATGTCTCCAACTATTATTGTAGAAGTGTCTACTTCTCCCTTCAGCATTGACAGTGTTTGCTGCATGTATTCTGGGGCATTCTGACTTGTATAAATATTTATGATTGTTATGTCCTGTTGATGAATTGTCACTTTTAATATATAGTGTCCTTCTTTGTCTCTGTTAATTATTTTGCATTTGAAGTCTAATTTGTCTGATATTGATATGGCCACTCCCACTTTTTTCTGGTTGTGGTTTGCATGATATAACTTTTTCCAAATTTCACTTTCAGCATTTTTTTGCCCTTGTGTCTAAATTAAGTTTCCTGTGGACAGCATATAGATGGGTCTTGTTTTCTAATACATTCTGCCACTCTATGTCTTTTAATTGAGGAATTTAATCTATTGAAATTTAATGTTATTCCTGTAAGCACAGTACTTCTACCAATTTGTCTTTTGGATTTTATGTCATATAGTATTCTCTCTCTCTCTCTCCTTTTACCCTTCCTGATAGCATTAATTTCCACGCTCTTCCCCAAACCTTCTTTTTCTGTCTTCTTCTATCAGCCTTTAGCAGTCCTTTTAGTATTTCTTGAAGCACAGGTGTCTTATTCACAGACACTCTCTGTATCTGTCTGAAAATATATTGATCTCTCCCTAAATTTTGAAAGACAGTTTTGATGGATAAAGAATTCTTGCTTGGCAATTTGTCTCTTTCAGTAGCTTAAATATATCATACTTACATCTTTTCACCTCTATAGTTTGGAGAAATCTGTACATGTCTTATTTAGCTTCCCATTTATGTGATGGATAGCTTTTCCCTTGCTGCTTTCCAAATTATCTCTTTCTCTTTGACATTGGACAGTCTGATAGTAGGTGTCTCAGAGTAGGTCTATTGGATATATTGTGTTTGTGGTATGCTGCATATCTTGAATCTGTAATTTTATGTCTTCCATAAGATTTGGGAAGTTTTCACTGATTATTTCTTCTATTGTTCTTTCTGCTCCATTTCCCTTCTCCTTCTGGGACAGTCATAACATGTATATTCATGTGCTTCATGTTGTCATTCAGTTCCCTAAGACCCTGTTAATATTTTCCCATTCTTTACCCCATCTCTTCCTTTATGTGTAGGCTTTCAGATGTTCTGTCTTCTAGTTCACTTATACTTTCTTCTGCCTCTTCAAGTCTAGTGTTGTAAGTCTCCATTGTGTGTTTCTTCTCTTTTATTGAGCCTTTATTCCTATAAGTTTTGGCATTTGCTTTCATACTTTCAAGTTCCTCCTTATGTGTGACCAATGTCTTCTTTACATCTTTCATGTCTTTTGTCCTATTTTCCCTCAGCTCACTGAAATGATTTTTTACCTGATTTTTGAATTGATTTAGGAGATCTGCTTGATTATTAATTAGTTGTTACATTTCCTGTATCTCAGTTGATATGTTAGTTTGTTTCTTTGGCTGCTTCAGATTTTTGTGTTTCCAGTTATCCATTATTGATTTCTAGTTTAATTCCCTTGTGGAATGGGAAAATACTTTATATGATTTCTATACTTTTAACTTTTCAAGATGTGTTTTATGGCCAAGAATGTGGTCTATTTTGCTGAATGTTGTATGTGAACTTCAAAAGAATGTGCATTCTTCTGTAGTGGGATATATTATTTATACACATCAATTGGATCAACTTGATAGATGTATCCTTACTGTTTAATGCCTGCTTGGTCTATCAATAACTGACTGAGAGGTGTTGAAATCTCATACTCTAATAGTGGATTTTTCTCTTTCTCCTTTCATTCTGTCATTCTGTTTCTCATTTATTTTTTTAAGTGCTTATCTATTTAGAATTTTTATACGTTTTTGGAGGATTGCATTCTTTATCATTAGGTAATGTCCCATCTGTGAAAATCTCCCATATTCTGATATCTGCTTTGTCTGAAATTAATATATTTACTCCAGCTTTCTTTTGTTTAGTGTTAGTATGGTGTCTTAGTTTCCTAGACTACTGAAAGGAGATACCATGAAATGGGTTTGCTTAACAATGGAAGTTTATTAGCTTACAGTTTTGGGGCTGAGAAAAAAGTCCAAATCAAGGCATCCTCAAAGTGATGCTTTGCTTTCAAAGACTGGCTAAATGTAATCCTTTGTTCCTTTGCCATGTGGCAAGGCATATCACAGTGTCTGGTGGTCCCTCCCTTCTCTTCTAGGTTTCTTTCCTTTCATATTTCTTCTTACATGGTTTTCTCTCTCTTTGAATTCCATTTTTATAAAGGATTTCAGTAAGAAGATTAAGACCTACTCTGGCCACACCTTAACTGAAGGAGCCTCATCAAAATGTCATACTTACAATAGGCTTACACCCACAGGAATGGATCAGCTTTAAGGACATGATTTTCTGGGGTACATACAGTTCCAAACCACCATACATACTATATCTTTTCTCTATTAATTTTTCTTTTAACCTATGTTTTTATATTAAAAGTGGGTTTTGAGTAGACAGCATATAGTTGGGTTTTGATTTTATTATCCATTCAGATGATCTGTCTTTTAAATTTTGTATTCAGACCATTCACATTTGAACTGACTATCAGTATAGTCGGGTTAATATCTACTTTGTTTGTAATGGTTTTCTTTATCATATAGTATATGCCTTGGAGAAGGTATATTTTCTTTGTTCATTTTCCCCTTTCTTTTTCTGAGTTCTCTGGCCTGAACTGAGAATTTTGCATGATTCTATTTATCTTTTCTCTTAATGTATCAATTATAATTCTTTAGAAATTTTTATTTGTTGTCCTAAATTTTACAATATACATGTTTGAGTAACGTAAGTCCATTTTCAAATAACCCTTACTGCTTCAAATGTAGTGCAGGTAACTTTTAACAAAGTATTACCAATCTTCCCTTCCATTCCTGTGATATTTCTTTCATTTGTTTCACCTATCCATACACAATAATCACCCAGTACATTGTTACTATCATTGCTTTAAACAAAAGTTCTGTTTTAGATTGATTAAGAATAAAAAAGTAAAAATATTTTATTTAATCTTCATTTCCCAAATACTCTCCTTTTATCTATGTAGACTCAAGTTTCTAATGTACATCATTTTTCTCTGAAAAAACTTTCTCTATTTTCTTGTAGGGAAGATTTGAGTGCGATGAATTCCTCAGTTTTTATTTGTCTGATAAAGTGTTCATATCACCTTGTCTTAAAGGATAATTTTGCTCAAAATAAATATCTGCTCAATATAGATTTCTAATTAAATGGACTCATATTTTTAAAGAAACTTTGTTTCCTTACACTCCCTTCTTAATTGCATGATTTTGATGATTTTTACTACAGGTAAGGTGTTTCCTCACTCTCCCCTGCCAGCTTCTTTAAACATTTTCTCTTTATCTTCATGTTTCTGAAGTTTCAATATGACATATCTAGGTGATTTGTTTGGTTTCTTGTTTGGGTGTTTATTTATCTTGCTTAGTTGTCCCTGATTTTCCATAATGTGCAGTTAGTGTCTTTCATTAATTTCAGAAGGTTTTTGGTTACTTTCACTTTAAGTAATTTTTTCTGTTGTATGGTCTCTTTTTTTATTGTGATTGTTCACATACCATACAATTATCCAAAGATACAAAGTGTACAATCAACTGACCCAGTACCAACACAAGCTGTGCATCCATCAGCATAATTAATTTGTGTTCAATATTTAGAAAATTTTCATTAATCCAGAAAAGAAATAAAGACAAAAAAATGAAACTCAAATCCTTCCATATCCCTAACCACTCCCATCCATTGCTGACCTAGAATACAGGTATAGTACATTTGTTTACTCTTTATGAAAGAACATTGAAATACTACTAAATGTAGTGAATAGTATGCAAAAGTATATATTTTTCCTATATGCCCTTCTATTATGATCTTCTGGTTGTAGTGTCATATATTTGTTCTGGTTCATGAGACAGATTTCTTTAGTAATTATACAGTTAATTTTGGACATTGCCCACCGCAAGTTTCACTGTTGTATACATTCCAATATTTTAACCTGCAACTTTCCTTCTGGTGGCATACACAACTCTGAGCTTCCCCTTTCCACATAATTCATGCACATTATTCTCACAGTGTGCTACCATCACCTTGGTTTATTTCCAAACATTTAAGTTCAATTTAGTTGAACATTCTGTTCACACTAAGCAGCTGCTCCCCATTCTTTAGCCTCATTCTATATCTTGGTAACTTATATTTCATGTCTATGAGTTTATATATTAGTTCATATCAGTGAGACTCTGCAATATTTGTCCTTATGTTTCTGGCTTATTTCACTCAGTATATTTCCCTTAATGTTTCATCATGAATGTATTTTTAAAGATGGTTTTGTTTACACAGCATGCATCCCATTCTAAGTAAACAATCAATGGTTCCCTGTACAGTCACATATTTATGGCTTCATCACCCTCACCACTATCTATATAAGGATATTTACATTTCTTCCACAAAGCAGTAGGAAGAGTCAAAGAAGGTAGAGAGGTAAAAGAAAAAGAAAAAAGAAAGAGAAAATAAAACCAACAAACAAAAAACAATAAACATGACAGATAGGAAGCAGCAAAAGGAAAGATAACCTTAGATCAAAGCAGAATAAAGAGTCAGACAATACCACCAATGCCAATAGTCTCACACCCCTCCACTATGCTCCCCTCTTATCTGCATTTACCTTGGTATATTGCCTTTGTTACAATAAATAAAGCATAATACAATGATTCTGTTAATTATGGTCTCTAGTTTACATTGATTGTATTTCCCCAATATCTTTTTAACACCTTGCAAGATTCATGTTCATTTGTTCTCCCTGATTAAAAAACATACTTGTACATTTTATCACAATTGTTGAACACTCTAGGTTTCACTGAATTATACAGTCCCACTCTTCTCTTTTCTCTTAACTTCTGGTGTTCCACATGCTTCTAACCTTCCTCTTTCAACCATATTCATAGTTATCTTTGTTCAGTGTACTTACATTGCTGAGTTACCGTCACCCAAAATTGTGTTCCAAACTTCTCAATCATGTATTTTCCTCTCAGTCTCTAGTGCTCCCTTTAGTATTTCCTGTAGATCAGGTTTTTGTTCTCAAACTCTCTCATTGTCTGTTTGTCAGAGAATATTTTGAACTCTCTCACATAATTGAAGGACAGTTTTGCCAGATGTAGGATTCTTGATTGGCAGTTTTTCTCTTTCAGTAACTTAAATATATCACACCACTTCCTTCTTGCCTCCATGGTTTCTGCTGAGAAATCCACAAATAGTCTTATTAAGCTTACGGTTTGATGTGATGGATCACTTTTCTCTTGTGGCTTTCAGGATTCTCTCTGTCTTTGATGTTTGATAATCTGATTATTAAGCACCTTGGTGTAGGCCTATTTAGATCTATTCTCTTTGGAGTATGCTGCACTTCTTGGATCTGCAAATTTATGCGTCTCATAAGAGATGGGGAATAGTCGCTATTTCCTCTATTATTGCTTCTGCCCCTTTTCCCTTCTCTTCTCCTTCTGGGAAACCAATGATACCTACATTTCTGTATTTCATTTTCTCCTAAAATTCCTGGAGACTTTGCTCATATTTTTCCATTCTTTTCTCTATCTGTTCTATTGTGCATAGGCTTTCAGGTGCCTTGTTCTCCAGTTCCCAAGTATTTTCTTCTGCCTCCTGAGATCTGCTGTTATATGATTCCATTGTGTCTTTCATCTCTTGTGCTGTGCCTTTCATTTCCGTAGATTCTGTCTATTGCTTTTTCAAACTGTTGATTGCTGGCTTATGTACATCCAGTGTTTTCTTTATAGCCTTTGCCTCTTTTGCTATATCTTCTCTAAACTTTTTGAATTTATTTAGTGTTAGTTTAAATTTCTGTGTCTAAGTTGAAGTGTAACTTTGTTCCTTTGTCTGGGCCTTAACTTCATTTTCTTCATGTACATTGTAGTCTTCTGTTGTCTAGACATCTGATCTACTTGGCCTCCCCAATCAGGTTTTCCTGGATGAGAGCAGGCTCAGGTACCAGAAGGAAGAAATATTCAGTATCTGGTTTCCCTGATGGTGTGTATTAGAAGATTGATGCACCCTGTGCTTTTCTGCCCAGCAGGTGATGCCTGTAAGCCTGTCACTCCAGACTGGTATAAGGAGGTGTGGCCCATGGCTGTTTTTCCCAAGGCTCTGGGGTCTGGTTCTGAGTGAAGGCAGGTAGTAGATCTGGACCCCACCTCTCTCTTATTGGGAAGATATGCCCCTTACAGAGAGGTCATTTGCATATAAATATATTCTTTTTTTTCTCTGACTCTGCTATCCCCACTCTTGTCTTGGTCAGAGTGCTGCAAGTTTAAAATGACTGAGGTTTTCCCTACTGCAGAGCACTGCAAGCCAAAAATTATTAAGGGTTCCCCCAGTGAGCTGCCCAGGTTGAGAAAGAGAGAAAAAGGGACAGAAAGCCCCCTTTCAGGGTCAGTCTATGGCCTTCAGATTCACCCATCAGCCAAAGATATCACCTGATTACTTGGACTTCCTGTCCCAAGACAGATACTTTCCCTGACTCTCCAAGGTCAGTCATCACCAAAAGCCTCTGTCTGCTTCTTGGGGATTTATAGTTTGTATTGAGCAGTTCACATTAAAACCCCAGTTGGAGCTGGGCTGGGGTATATTGGCTTGTTCAGAGAGCGCTGCTCTCTAGCACCATGAAGCTTTGCAGTTCAGGCTGTCATGAGGGAGGGGCACTCAGTTTATGCCAGCAGTTTTTACTTACAGATTTTATGCTGTGATCTTGAGTATTTCTCCCATTTCAGATTGTTGCATGACGTGTGGACAGTGATGGGCATCTCCCAACAGTTATTCCAGATCTTTTTCTAGTTTTCCCTGGTTTTCTATTAATTGCTCTGCGGGGACTAACTAACTTCCACTCCTCTCTATGCTGCCATCTTCTCCTTTCTGTCTATTGTCTCTTTCTTTTCCTTCAGAAATAAATTATACATACATTACCCCTTTTTAAATTGTTTCGTGGTTCTTGGATATTCTATTATGTTGTGGGGAAGGGTTTCTTCCTCTACTTTTTTGTTTACATATTTTTTGGAAACTTCTATTGACCTGTCTTTGACTTCTTTGGCTATTTTGATTCTATTGAAGACTCCATTAAAGACATTCTTCATTTCTGTTATAGTGGTTTTCTTAATTTCTAGCATTTCCTTTTGATTCTTTTTAGTTTTCTTCTCTCTGCTTATAATACCCATCTGTTCTTACATATTGTCTATTGTTCTATTAAGCCCTTGATGTATTAATCATAGTTATTTTAAATTCCCTGTCTAATTTCAATAGCTTTGTCTTATTGAGTCTTGTTCTGATGATTGATTTGTCTCTTCAGACTGTTTTTTTTTTCTAGATTAAGCATACTTGTAATATTAATTGAAAAGTGTGCATGCTGTATCAGGTAAACAGAGACTGAGATAAATAGGTTTCAGCATGATCTTTTATGGGAATCTGTTCATGAGTTGGACTGCATTTAATGGTTGCTGTAGCTTTAGACCCTTTAGGTTTCAGAGAATTCAAATCCTCCAGTGTTCTGTTTTTGTCTCCTCTTTTGACTTGGTTTTTCTGTAAGTACTTCTCCTCACAGTCTATGCCTTGCTGCTCTTTCAGCTGTAATCTATGGTTATTATATTGGATACCTGTTGCTAAGTTTTGGAAATGGGGAGCATACTGTAATCTTCTAATTAAATCTCATCCTTTTAGTGACACAGTGGTCCTGTGTCTTGGGGATTTGACCTTCAAAATTGCTTCTCCGGTTCTATGACTTTTATCTGCCTTGTCCCCCTACTCCCTTTTCTTGGCTTTAGCATTCTCAATTTATTCCCTGAAGAGCTGATCCCTGGTTGATTTTTTTTTAATTTTTTTGAGTGGGTAGAAATGTCCTTTTCCTAACTCAGAAAGGCTCTGACAAAGTTTCCCTGCCCCCTTGGAGAGGTAGAACTTTATTATGGAGAAGACTCTTGGCATATTTAATATTGACTATTCTTCCTTTACACCTCTGAAACCAAGAGGGGTCTTTCTCAGGTCTTCCCTATGAGAACTTATTGAGATTCCTGGTATTAAAGCCCACAAAGCCACTCTAAAACCATGGGTACTGTTTATAAGTATAGTTCTCAGAAGTTTCTCATTCTTATGCTAGACCAAATTTAGGCTAATGGAGTTTGCTTAGCTGGTTTTCAGACTTTCCTGTACCCTGTGAACCATTTACTCTTTCCTATTCCTGTCTCAACATGTGTTTTGAAGCAAACTAAGTGGTTATCTACTTTTACAGATCCACAAATGCAGAGGAATTTCTTCTGAAGTTTGGCCATGCATAGTCTCATCCATGCCTTATTTAGATGATGAGATTTTGGCTTTTTCAATTCATGATATTGAGATGAGATTTTGGACTTCAAGTTGATGCTAGAATGAGCTAAGTCTTTTGTGGAAGTTGGGATGGTGTGAATGTATTTTGCACTTAGTAAGTACCTGAATTTGGGGGGCCCAGAGGGCAACCTGTAGTGGGTTGAATTGCATCCTTTGCAAAAGAAATATGCAAGGCCTAAACCCTGATATCTGTGAATTTGTCCTTCTTTTGAAAGAGGGTCTTAACAGATATAATATATTAAGATGAAGTCACACTGGATTAGGGTTGGCCCTAAAATCAATGACTGATGTCTTTAAAGCAGCAAGGAGAGGGAGATTTGGGCACAGATGCACAGACACACAGAGAGACACATGTGAAGACAGAGGCAGAAATTGTATTAATGCAGCTACAAGCAGTTGGCAGCCATCAGAAGCTATGATGAGGAAAGGAAGGATTCTGCTCAAGAGCCTTCAGAAGGAGCATGGTCCTGATGACTTGTTTTGGAAAATCTAGCCTCCAGAATTGAGAGAGAATAAATTTCTGTTTTTTTAGGACACCAAGTTTTTTAAGTAATTGCACCATTTAAGAATTCCTCCCTCTTCGCAGCTGCAACAGCTCCTCTTGAGGCAAGTAGATCTTGAATGTGGCTCTCTAGATGAGACAGTTTCTCCAGATTTCATACTGGCCCTTTACTCTGCAACCTTATTTCTATGATGTGCCCAAGAAATCATCAATTTTAAGTTTATCAATATATCCAGGTTTGTATTGTTGTAAAGATGGGAATAACAACTTCTGGACTGTACATGACAGGGCCATACCTAGAAATCTCTCAAATTCAATATTTTTGATGCATGCTCCTCTTTCCTGTCATTTTGAGAAATTTGCTGAAAGAGATTCGAGTTTGCTTATGGCCTTTTTCATGGAGTACTCTGTTTCTCTCACTCATTCAGCCTCTGGCAATACCCTACTTATCATTCAATTTCTAGATCACAGTGTTAGTTATTTCCTTCCCTCCTGTCTGCATACTGGAAGAAATCATTCCCTCTATCATCTTTGTTCATGAAGAGCTTTGCTCATCAAATTACATTATAGATATTTCCTCATTCAAAAGTAAACATCCTTAGCATCTTGTACATGTTTGATGCTTTTATCTTGGTTGTAATCAAACATTTTTAAATTTGTTGTTTAATGTTTGTTTCTATATATTATATTTGTTTTTAGTCTATTTATAACTTTAGAATATGATTTTCATAAGTGAAAAAATCTTAATGTTCAACACTAGATATCCATTTATTGAACAAATATATTATTAACTTTTCATTTTGAGATATTTTAAACTTACAGATAGTTACAAAAATATTGCAAACTACAGACAGAGAAACATAACTGCTCCCTCCAACTCCAGATCCCAGATCCAATTTTAATATTTTGCCAAATTTGCCATGTTTCTTTCTTCTATATATATCATCTATCTCAATCAGTTGATATCTCAATCTCTTATTTTATCAATCTATCTGATCTATCAACCCATTATCTGAACACTTAAGTGTACCTCATGATCCTTGAACACTTAATAATGCCAAGTATATTTCCTAAGAATGAGGATATTCGGTTATATAACCACTTAACTGCAGTTATCAAACCTGTACTGTCCTTTCTGTATTTATGAGATTGCATCTTCTCTGATGTTGTCTCCATGGTTACCATGGGGCTTAAATTTAACATCCTAAATCTTTAAAATCTTGTTTACCTTTGATGCCAACTTAATTTCAATAGTAAGCACAAACTATGTCTCCATACCCATCTATCACCCCACTTTCATGTATTTCTTCACACAAACTATGTGTTCATATCTTGTGAATCCCATATGACTTATTTATCATTATGTTTTTTTTTATTTTGTCTCTGAGTCCCTGCAGGAAATAAAAAGTGGAGTTACAAAAATACAATAGTACTGGCATTTATATTTATCCACGTTCTTACCTTCACTGGAAAGCTTTACTTCACAAAGCATCAATCTGTTTTCTATTGTCTTTTTCATTCAACCTGCAGAATTCCATTTAGCATCTCTTGTAGGGCTGGTCTAGTGATGACATGCTTCCTCAGCTTTTGTTTCTGTGAATGTCTTAATCTCTTATTTTAGAAAAGCAGTTTTGCCAGGCATAGAATTTTGATTGACAATTTTTTGCTTAGAGCACTTTAATTTAGAGCATCCCACTGCCTTATTGCCTCCATGATTTCTGATAAAAAAAAAATCAGCACTTAATCTTGAGGCTCCCTTGTATTTAACCTGCCATTTATCTCTTTGGCTTTCTGAATTCTCTCTTTATCTTTGGCATTTGGTAATTTAACTATAAGATGGTGCAGTGTGTGCCTATTTGGATTTATCCTGTTTGGAGTTCATTGAGTATCTCAATTGTGCATATTCATGTCTTTCATTAAATTTGGGCAGCTTTCATACATTATTTCTTTGATTATCCTCTCTTCCCTTTTCTCTTTTTCTTCTCCTTCTGGGACTCTCATAATGTGTATACTGGTAAGCTTGTTGGTGTCCCACATGTTCCCCAGGCTCTGTTACCTTTTCTTTCTTTCTTTCTTTTTTTTCTAATCTTCATTTTATTGAGAGATATTCACATACCACGCAGTCATACAAAACAAATCGTATTTTTGATTGTTTGCAGTACCATTACATAGTGGTACATTCATCACCAAAATCAATCCCTGACACCTTCATTAGCACACACACAAAAATAACAAGAAAAATAATTAGAGTGAAAAAGAGCAATTGAAGTAAAAAAGAACACTGGGTACCTTTGTCTGTTTGTTTCCTTCCCCTATTTTTCTACTCATCCATCCATAAACTAGACAAAGTGGAGTGTGGTCCTTATGGCTTTCCCAATCCCATTGTCACCCCTCATAAGCTACATTTTTATACAACTGTCTTTGAGATTCATCGGTTCTGGGTTGTAGTTTGATAGTTTCAGGTATCCACCACCAGCTACCCCAATTCTTTAGAACCTAAAAAGGGTTGTCTAAAGTGTGCATAAGAGTGCCCACCAGAGTGACCTCTCGGCTCCTTTTGGAATCTCTCTGCCACTGAAGCTTATTTCATTTCCTTTCACATCCCCCTTTTGGTCAAGAAGATGTTCTCCATCCCACGATGCCAGTTCTACATTCCTCCCTGGGAGTCATATTCCACGTTGCCAGGGAGATTCACTCCCCTGGGTGTCTGATCCCACGTAGGGGGGAGGGCAGTGATTTCACCTTTCAAGTTGGCTTAGCCAGAGAGAGAGGGCCACATATGAGCAACAAAGAGGCATTCGGGAGGAGGCTCTTAGGCACAATTATAGACAGGCCTAGCCTCTCCTTTGCAGCAACAGTCTTCCCAAGGGCAAATTCCATGGTAGAGGGCTCTATCCATCTAACCACCAGTTCCCTATGTCTGTGGGCATGTTAGCAACCATCGAGGTGGGGCAGGCCTGTACCCCTGCATTCTCCACCAGCTCCTCAAGGGGGCTCTGCATATTTTTTTCCTTGTTTTTTTAAACATTTTTTTTCTAAATCAACTGTATGAAAAATAAAAAAAAATAAAAATTTAAAAATTAAAAAACATACACTAAAAGAACATTTCAAAGAGACCATAAAAAGGGAGTAAGAAAAAGACAACTAACCTAAGATAACTACTTTACTACCAATGTTTTCTTACTCTACCCCAAGAAAGTAACCTAATATAGCAACATTTCTGTGGACTTAGTTCTACTATACCCATCAGAAATCAACAGACCATAGTCATTCCTGGGCATTCCCAGAACATTAAATTTACCCATGATAGCTTATCTGTTCTTCTTGGATTATTGTTCCCCCTTCCTTAATTGCTCTGTATTGCTAGTTCCCCTACATTCTACATTATAAACCATTTGTTTAACATTTTTCAAACTTCACATTAGTGGTAGCACATATTTCTCTTTTTGTGCCTGGCTTATTTCACTCAGCTTTATGTCTTCAAGTTTCATCCATGTTGTCATGTTTCACAACATCGTTCCTTTTTACTGCCGTGTAGTATGCCATTGTGTGTATATACTACATTTTATTTATCCACTCATCTGTTGAAGGACATTTGGGTTGTTTCTATCTCTTGGAAATTGTGAATAATGTTGCTATGAACATTGCTGTGCAGATATCTGTTCGTGTCACTGCTCTCTGATCTTCTGGGTATATACAGAGAAGTGCAACCGCTGGATTGAAGGGTATCTCTATATCTAGTTTTCTAAGGAACTGCCAGTCTGACTTCCAGAGTGGCTTAACCAGTATACAGTCCCACCAACAATGAATAAGAGCTCCAATTTCTCCACATCCCCTCCAGCATTTGTAGTTTCCTGTTTCTTTAATGGCAGCCATTCTAACTGGTGTGAGATGGTATCTCATTGTGGTCTTAATTTGCATCTCTATAATAGCTAGTGAAGCTGAACATTTTTTCATGTGTTTCTTGGCCATTTGTATTTCCTCTTCAGAGAACTGTCTTTTCATGTCTTTTCCCCATTTCATAATTGGCCTGTCTGTACTATCATCATTGAGTTGTAGGATTTCTTTATATATGCAAGATATCAGTTTTTTGTGAGATACATGGTTTCCAAAAATTTTTCCCATTGACTTGGCTGCCTCTTTACATTTTGAGAAATTCCTTTGAGGTACAGAAACTTCTAAGCTTGAGGAGTTCCCATTTATCTATTTTTTCTTTTGTTGCTTGTGCTTTGGGTGTAAAGTCTAGGAAGTGGCCAACTAATACAAGGACTTGAAGATGTTTTCCTACCCTATCTTCTAGGAGTTTTATGGTGCTTTCTTTTATATTGAGATCTTTGGTCCATTTTGAGTTAATTTTTGTGTAGGGGGTGAGGTAGGGGTCCTCTTTCATTCTTTTGGATATGGATATCCAACTCTCCCAGCCCCATTCATTGAAAAGACCTTTATGACCCAGTTCAGTGACTTTGGGGGCCTTATCAAAGATCAGTCAGCCATACATCTGGGGGTCTATCTCCAAATTCTCAATTCAATTCCATTGATCTATATGTCTATCTTTGTGACAGTACCATGCTGTTTTGACAACTGTGGCTTTATAATAAGCTTCAAAGTCAGGGAGTGTAAGTCCTCCCAATTCTTTTTTCTTTTTTAAAGTGTCTTTAGCAATTCGAGGCATCTTCCCTTTCCCAATAACTTTGATAACTAGGTTTTCCAAGTCTGCAAAGTATGTTGATGGAATTTTGATTGGGATTGCATTGAAGCTGTATATGAGTTTGGATAGAATTAACATCTTAATGACATTTAGCCTTCCTATCCATGAACATGGAATATTTTTCCTTCTTTTAAGATCCCCTTCTATTTCTTTTAATAGAGTTATGTAGTTTTCTTTGTATAGGTCTTTTACATCTTTGGTTAAGGTTATTCCTAGGTACTTGATTTTTTTAGTTACTATTGAAAATGGTATCCTTTTCTTGAGTGTCTCTTCAGTTTGTTCATTTCTAGCATATGGAAACATCACTGACTTATTTGCATTAATCTTGTATCCAGCTACTTTGCTAAATTTGTTTATTAGCTCTAGTAGCTGTATCATCAATTTCTCAGGCTTTTCCAGATATAAGATCATATCATCTGCAAACAATGACAGTTTTACTTCTTCCTTTCAAATTTGGATGCCTTTTATTTCTTTGTCTTGCCAGATTACCCTGGCTAGCATTTCTAGCACAATATTGAATAACAGTGGTGATAGGAGGCATCCTTGTCTTGTTCCTGATCTTAGAGGGAATGCTTTCAGTCTCTCATCATTGAGTACTATGCTGGCTGTGAGTTTTTCATATATGCTCTTTATCATATTGAGGAAGTTTCCTTCAATTCCTACCTTTTGAAGTGTTTTTATCAAAAGGGGATGTTGGATTTTGTCCGATGGTTTTTCAGCTTCTATTGAGATGATCATTTGATTTTTCCCTTTTGATTGGTTAATGTGTTGTAATACATTGATTTATTTTCTTATGTTGAACCATCCTTGCATGCCTGGAATGAACCCCACATGGTCATGGTGTATGATTTTTTTAATGTGTCTTTGGACTCGATTTGCAAGTATTTTGCTGAGTATTTTTGCATCTATATTCATTAGGGAGATTGGCTGGTAGTTTTACTTTTTTGTAGCATCTTTGCCTGGTTTTGATATTAGATTGATGTTAGCTTCATCACGTGAGTTAGGTAGTGTCCATTTTCTTCAATGTTTTGAAAGAGTTTGAGTAAGATTGGTGTCAATTCTTTTTGGAAAGTTTGGTAGAATTCTCCTGTGAAGCCGTTTGTCCCTGGGCATTTAATTGTGGGAAGATTTTTGATGACTGATTGGATCTCTTTGAATGTGATGGGCTGGTTGAGGTCATCTATTTCTTCTCTGGTCAGTCTCTGTTGTTCATATGTTTCCAGGAAATTGTCCATTTCCTCTACATTATCCAGTTTGTTGCCATATGGTTGTTCATAGTAACCTCTTATATTTTTTTTTAATTTCCTCGGGATCTGCAGTAATATCAGCTTTCTCATTCATGATTTTGTTTATATGGGTCTTGTCTCTTTTTGATTTTGTCAGTCTAGCTAGGGGCTTGTCAATCTTGTTGATCTTCTCAAAGAACCAACTTTTGGTGTTATTTATCCTCTCTATTGTTTTTTTTTGTTCTCTATGTCATTTATTTCAGCTTTATTCCTTGTTATTTCTTTTCTTCTACTTGGTTTAGGATAGTGTTGCTGTTCATTTTCTAGCTTTTTCAGTTGATCCATTAGGTCTTTGATTTTGGCTCTTTCTTCCTTTTTAATATATGCATTTAGTGCTATAAATTTCCCCCTCAGTACCGCTTTTGCTGCACCCCATAGGTTTTGGTATGTTGTGTTCTCATTTTCATTCATTTCTATATATTTAGCAATTTCTCTTGCTTTTTCTTCTTTAACCCACTGATTGTTTAGGAGTGTGTTGTTTAACTTCCAGGTATTTGTGAATTTTCTAAGTCTCTTAGGGTTACTGACTTCTAATTGCATTCCACTGCGGTCAGAGAAAGTGTTTTGAATAATTTTAATCTTTTTAAATTTATTGAGACTTGCTTTATGTCCCAGCATATGATCTATTCTGGAGAAAGTCCTGTGAGCACTAGAGAAGTATGTGTATCCTGGTGATTTGGGATGTAATGTTCTATATATGTCTGTTAAATCCAATTCATTTATCAGATAGTTTAGGTTTTCAATTTCCTTATTGGTCTTCTGTCTGGTTGATCTATCTATAGGAGAGAGTGATGTGTTTAAGTTTCCCATAATTGTTGTGGAAACATCAATTGCTTCCTTTAGTTTTGCCAGAGTTTCTCTCATGTATTTTGTGGCACCTTGATTGGGTGCATACACATTTATAATTGTTATTTCTTCTTGTTGAATTGCCCCTTTTATTAGTATGTAGTGACCTTCTTTGTCTCTCAAAACTTCCCTGCATTTAAAGTCTATTTTATCTGAGATTAATATTGCTTCACCTGCTTTCTTTTAGCTGTGGCTGGCATGAAATATTTTTTCCATCCTTTCACTTTCACTTTCTTTGTGCCCCTGTGTCTAAGATGTGTCTCTTGTATTCAGCATATTGATGGTTCATTTTTTTGATCCATTCTGAAAATCTATACCTTTTAATTGATGAGTTTAATCCATTTACATTCAACATTATAACCATGAAGGCATTTCTTTTACAAACCCAACCCCTAACACCTTATCCTTTGGTTTATGTTTGTCATATATATTTTTCCCTCTCCCTATTAATATCCTTTAATGTACCCATACTGAAACTCTTTAGTACTGAACCTTTCTCCATGTCTCCATCTCTCTCTCTCCTTTCCTTGTTTCTCTGTCTGTAAGGCTCAGTCTCTTGTTAGCAAATTCTCTCAGGATTTGTTTGTGAAAAATTTAAGCTCTCCCTCAAATTTGAAGGAGAGCTTTGCTGGATAATGTATTCTTGGTTGGAAATTTTTCTCATTCAGAATTTTAAATATGTTGTGCCACTGCTTTCTCTCCTCCATCGTGGCTGCTGAGTAGTCACTACTTGGTCTTATGCTGTTTCTATTGTATGTGGTGAATTGCTTTTCTCTTGCTGCTTTCAGAACTTGCTCCTTCTCTTCAGTATTTGACAGTGTGACTAGAATATATCTCAGAGTGGATTTATTTGGATTTATTCTATTTGAAGTTCACTAGGTATTTATGATTTATGTATTTATGGTGTTTAGAAGATTTCGGAAGTTTTCCCCAACAATTTTTTTGAATACTCTTCCTAGACCTTTACCCTTTTCTTCTCCTTCTGGAACACCAATGAGTCTCATATTTGGATGTTTTATATTATCTATCATATTCCTGAGGTCCATTTTGATTTTTTTTTTATTTTTTCCCCATTCTTTCTTTTGTGCTTTCATTTTCCATGATTCCATCTTCCAGGTCACTGATTCATTGTTTAACTTCCTCTAGTCTTGTACTATGAGTATCCAGAATCTTTTTAATTTGGTCAACAGTTTCTTTAATTTCCATAGGATCATCTATTTTTTTATTTAGTCTTGCAATGTCTTCTTTATGCTCTTCTAGAATCTTCTTGATGTCCTTTATATCCTGTTCCATGCTCTTCTTCATGTCCTTTATATCCCATGCCATGGTCTCATCGTTCATCTTTATTTCTTTAATTAGTTTCTCTAAGTACTGTATTTCTTCTGATCTTTTGATTTGGGTGCTTGGGCTTGGGTTATGCATATCATCTGCTTTTTTTCATATGTTTTAAAATTTTCTGTTTTTTTTTTTTGGCCTCTTTGCATTTGCTTAACTTGGTACAGTTCTTTTAGGATTTGTAGACCAATTGAAATTCTTATCTTTAATTTGTCAGGTTTACAGCTTCTTGGGTACACTTTCTGTGACTAACCAGCAGGTGCATCCACGAGCCACCTGTTCCCCTCAAGCCAGTTCTCCCCTGCTTTGCCTCTGTGGTGAGTGGGGGAGTAAGTCTTGTGGGGTCCAGTTGGTGTACCAAGCTCACATGTGTAGTTGGTGTTGTCTGCCCTGTATAAGGGGCATGTGTCTGGGCAGTCAGGGAGGGGGCAGCTCTAACAACCAAATCTCCCTGGTGTTCCTGGAGTTTTAAAGCTGTTGCAATAGTCTAATCCTTCAGTTCAGTCCAGTTGGAGGCTTATAAGCCAGACAGTTAGAGAACCTTCACTTCTTCTACAGCTGCTCAGTGAAGCATTTCCTGGGGAGCTCGTCGAAGTTGCCAGTTCATTTCCTGAGGAGTTCGTCAATGTTGTCCGTTCATTTCCTGAGGATTTCATCAAAGTTGCCGGTTCGTTTCCTGAGGAGTTCATCAAAGTTGTTGGTTTGTTTCCCGAGGAGTTCATCGGATGTCTTCCTTGGAGTTGACAGCTTGTTGACGGCTCTGCAGAATTTGGACTTGTGCGCTCCCACAGTTACATGAGTCACTTTTACAATTTGATAATCAGAGACATCTCTCATTGATTCTGTTTCCAAGGAGAACCCTAACTAATACAACTTGGTACCGAGAGTGGGGTCTTGAGAAACGGAATCTTAAAATGGGCTTTTACAATTTGTTTTCTACTCTGATTAGATGCAGAGGCACTAATGACTCTATTTCTAATAATCAAGAGGGTACTAACAGTCCATGACAGGAGTTGGCAAAGGAAATATGCAAAATAGAACCATTTGATTCTCCTAATTGTGCTCTAGTATGAAGCGAGGCTCTGGGTGACAGTGTTTTCGACACTTTCACGGAGTTTTGCAGTATTAAGAGATATAATGATGTTGGCTGGCTGCTCTTAGATACTTTGGATACAGTTGTAAGAGAAAGGGATGAGCTAAAAGCTTCAAATTCAAAACTTGAACACCGTATGACAGATGTAAAGGGTTCCATCTGTGCCCTGAAAGAAAATCTTATTTCCTGTTCCTGCAGACTGGAGGTTTCTGAAAATCAGATGCAGTCTCTTATTGTGCGAGTAGCAAATTTACAGCATAAACTAAAATCTCAACCTCTCAGGGTGTCTGCTGTTAAAGTAAAGGCATTGATTGGAGAAGAATGGGATCTGGAAACTTGGGATGGAGACATATGGATTGATAATAATGACAGTGAGGACATTGGAACCCTGGATTCTGCTGGGTCATTGTTAGATTTACCTGTAGAGGGCTGTCCTGGGGAAACAGCTTTTCTGCCTCCAGTCTGCCCTAAGGAGCCTGCCTTCCAACCCCCACCTGAGGAGATTAACCCTTCAGTGCCTGCTAATCTTGTAATCACCTCCCCTGAGGAAGCAGCCCTCACTCTTTTGTCTGGAGAGATTAATCCTGTTTTAAGAGATGAAAATGCAGCAGAATTTCCTGAGGTGAATGGCTTGAGAGATAATTCTAACTCTTTTCATGACCCACCCCCACCACCAGTTTTTGCTTCAAGACCTATAACTAGGCTCAAGTCCCAACAATTCCCAAAGGGTGAGGTATAAAGTGTGACCCATGAGGAAGTATGCTATACTCCAAAAGAACTGTATGAGTTTTCCAATTTATACAGACAGAAACCAGGGGAATTGTGTGGGAATGGATATTGAGCGTGTGGGACAATGGTGGAAGGAATATAAGGTTGGATTAGGCTGAATTTACTGATATGGGCCCACAAAGCAGAGACTCTGCATTCAATGTTGTAGCTCAAGGGGTTAGAAAGGGTGTTAACAGTTTGTTTGGGTGGCTGGCTGAAACATGGATCAAAAGGTGGCTGGCATTACCAGAGGTTGAAATGCCAGAACTGCCCTGGTACAATGTGGAGGAGGGGATTCAAAGGCTTAGAGAGACTGGAATGTTAGAGTGGATTTATCATGGAAGACCTGCTCACACAGCCCTGGAATGTCCAGAGGACACACCTTTTACCAGGACTGTAAGGAATAATTTGTGTGAAACTCCATCATCCTGAAGAGCTCTGTAGTTGACCTTCTCTGTAGGTCAGATATTACTGTAGGAACTGCTGTCACTGAACTAGAATCCTTAAACACAATGGGGATAATCGGGTCCCAAGTCAGCAGAAGCCAAGTGGCTGCAGTTAATTGCCACAGACAAGGTGGGCATGGCTACCATAATGGAAAACAGGCTCAAAGCAGCAATCAAAATAATATGACTCGCAGAGACTTATGGTGTTGGCTAGTGGATCATGGAGAACCAAGTAGTAAAATAGATGGGCAATTGACTAAATTCTTGTTTGAGCTATATAAGCAGAAGAATTCTAGGCCACGTGAACAAAAATCTCCCCTGAATTACAAAAACAGAGAGTCACGGCCCCTTAATCAATTCCCAGACTTGAGACACTTTATAGATCCAATGGCCTGGTTTGTCGGATCATCAGTCAATTGACTGCAGCTGACTGATGACTCATCAAGGGGCATGCTTCCACAGTGAGAGATTGCAATTGGCTGGATTTGGTCCGGGTGATCAGTTGGAGGCTTATAAGCTGGATGGTTAGAGAACCTTCAGTTCTTCTCAGCTGCTCAGTGAAGCATTTCCTGGGGAGCTCGTCGAAGTTGCCAGTTCATCTCCTGAGGAGTTCGTCAACATTGTCAGTTCATTTCCTGAGGGAGGAGTTCGTCAAAGTT